>NC_087444.1:900000-1187500 GCF_036321535.1 Camelus dromedarius | reverse complement strand
GCGGCGGGAATCCACGCCCCACCCGCGACCTCCGACCCAAGCGGCGAATAGGCAGGAAGGAGACGCTCTGAAGGAGGCGCAGGCAGCCATGCGGAGGGCGGGGAGGAAAACCATATTTATTGGATTGGCATTTCTCTTAACGGAGCTCTTTCCTAATGATATTTACTTAACTGTATTTGACAGCAGTTACGAAACGTCTCCGGTAAACAGGATCTATACTCATTGCGCCCACAACTGCCTGTCAGCTCCTAAGCCAATCGCAGTAATAACCGCTGGATCATCTTAAATGTGGCTAAACCGACGTTGGACAAAATCAATCTGCCATATGCTGGCTCTGAAGGAAATCACTTGCACAGTTTGACGAATTGCTTGCAGGCCCTCCAGCAATCCATAACTCGCTCTTTCTTCCTCTTCTGCCCTCATTCTCTGCACCCCCTACTCTCTCCTTTTCTCAGATCCGCTCCCCCTTCTATTCCACCCTCTCTCGCCGACTCCAGGTAATCTGAAATGGCACTGACCCTTCTCATCCTCTGATTACCTCTCTGAAGCATGAACTTGGGGTAAAATCACACATCAGAAAATTCGCCGTAATTATTTTGCGATGCTATCAGCACCGATCAATCACGCGCGCGGCCCAGTGCCGGAATGCCCGGCGCAGCCCCGGACGCGGACCCGCGTCCCGCCTGACTGACAGTTTTGGTAATTAAGTGATTGAATAGACCTCTCCGACTGTTCTAACAACCTTGTCAGGGCCTGTCTGTGGACGGAACAAGCTGAAATCAATGTGCTTCCTGCTCTCTGAGCAGTTCTGATCGTGTACGCAGACTGATGGGGAGGGGGGAATCTGACAAAAGGAAAACAGCAGCTCTGAACGACTGGATTATGGGGAGAGGGGAGAAGGTAGAAAGTTTACTTCTTTGTCAGGAATGGGAGGGACCCGGGGCGTGGGTCAGGTCACTAGAGCTTCGCTGAGCCGGGAGGCTGGCGGGGGGTGGAGCGAGAGGCCGGGCGCTGGTCACACCTGCGCGCCCCGGCCGGGCAGGCGGCACCTAGTCCACGTCCGGGAAGGGGGCGCGCGGGTAGGGGTCTTCCCCGGCTGCAGCCGAGGGGCCCCGCCGGGCCGCTGACTGCCGCATCCCCGCACGCCGAAGCCAGCATTCGGCGGTACAACACATTTTCTCTCGGATTAGAGGCAGAGGCTGGTGGCTCAGTGTAAATGTCACGCAGCAGCTTTTAATAAAGGAATGTTCAGATTGTTAGACTGCGCAGTACAATGTGAGTTCTGTGCCGCACCCCCCTTCCCAATCCTGCTTCAACCCGCCTCCCCCCCATTCCCGTCACACCTCGGCGCGCGTTACAAATATATTACATATTCAGAGTGATCTCGCCGCGGCGCCCGCGGGAGGGGCCCTCTCTCGGAGCCTAGCATCCACCTCGCCGAAGGCTGCGGGGCCGGCCGCTGGGCTGGCAGCAGGGACGGGAGAAAGCCCCAGACCGGACCTACTCTGCGGGCGCTGCTTTTCCGCTGTATCCTCGAATCTCGGGAAGAAATTCCCATTGGGAAGGGGATCCGAAGAGCGCCGAGCTAGGAGGCGGGACCTCCAGTTCTCGGCCAAGGGGCACCAGTTAAGAGTATTTTAATTCTTTCACAAAGCCCTCCCAAACCTTAAAAACCTAACCAATTGCAGGCACACATACAAACGGGGGGAGGGTAGCAAAATCAGTCCGCCGGGTTCAAAGAGCCAGGGCCCGGGAGGAGGCTACAGGGTGCTTGGCGCGTGGCAGAGCGCGAGCGGAGGGTCCCATCCACCTCACAGAGGCGGCGGGCCCAACCCAGAAGATACCTGGCTGGATCTCGCTCTCTCTCCGTGTGTGTGTGTGTGTGTGTGTGTGTGTGTGTGTGTGTGTGTGTGTGTGTGGTGTGGTGTGTGTTGGGGGCGTCACACCCTAATCCATCCCACTGCTTGCCTACTTCCTCTCCCCTGCCAGCCAAGAGCCGCCCATTCTCAGAGAGAAAAATGTGAATGTGGGCACATTACGCACCATTAGGGAGACACTACGGTTTTAATGTGGCCTAATTAGTGCCGCTAACCGAGCAAATATTATTATATTGAATAATGATAATATGATGAAAATATTAATGCTTTTGAACTTTGCACGTGGGAGCTGTTCCTTAGGTTCTCCCGGGACAGCCCAAGCACACTCAGACCCACCAGCAGATGCGACGCGACGCACTTCCGGAAAGGCGAGCCCACAGGCCAGTTCAGGACACGGCACACGTGTCTTTGCAGACGGAAACCACACCTTGGGCCATGCCATGTTATCACCCACCATGCAAAAGACCTCCTTCCAATGGCGACCTCTTTTTCTCTGTAGCAGGCCGTGTAAAGCAAACAACACAGGAGCCCTCCGGGGCCCCTCACTACTGTGCCTCTGTTCTGCACCCCAGGAAGGCTGCGGTGCGCGAGCCAGGGGTGTTCCTCTCTAGCAAGGGCTGCCAGACAGGTGGAGTTGCAGAAGAACCCACTTAATTAGTATTTAAATTCACAGCCCCCTCTTATTGCCAAATACTTCTCCCTTGGGAATTCGGTGAAAATCAAGCATTTAACAAGTAGGCTATGTGGAAGTCTCCTCAAACTGGAGATTCAAAACCAGTTCTCCGCAGCGAGTTTGGAGAGCCAACGGCCCGGGGAAGAGTGGACGGGCTGGGAGGACGGCAGGTAGTGACCGGCAATGGTGAGTCGGCGTCTCAGGCGATCAGCATACCCACTCCCTCTTCCCTCCTCGCACCCCACCCCTTTCTTACGGAGCCCCAGGAGACAGAGCCCACGAGGCTGGCTGTCCTGTGCTCGCGGCCTGAAGGCAGGCCGGCTCTTCGCCGGTTGCTGGGCTGGGTAAGGGCAAGAGCCTAAGAAGAGTTTTCAAAGTGAGGCAATCCTTCTGTCCTGGAAAACGGGGATGCGTGGTCCCGGCTGCAGAGCGCCCCCTCTCGGGCTGCGTTGCTTCCTCCCTGCTGCTTGCGACCCACAGTTCAATTCCCGCACATTTTGGGGCGCTTCTTCCGGGAAGCTGAGTCCCCGCCAGCAGCCGCGGATTCGGTCGTTCTCCGAGGCAGCCCCTTCCCCGCTGTCCCGTGCGTGTGGACCGGCCATCGCCTCCTAGGCACGTGTTCAGTTCAGCAGATCCTGGCAGGGTGAGCGGGTGGGCCAGGGTGCACCCGGGAGTTGGAGGACTTTGCAGACCCCTGAGACGCTGCCAGAGCAGGTGGGGACGGCCCTGCACCTCCGCCACTTCCCCGCTCCGTGTCTGGGAACCCAGCCCCGCCCGCACCGCAGGCAGGAGCCGGGGCGGGGAGCTTTCAATTTGTTCCAGTGATGGCTCTAACTTAATAAGGCGATTGATTAGCGCTCAAAGTGCCGTTTTAATTAGCCGCCTGTTAATTAACATCGCAAATGAATTTCCCCTTCCCTGATTGGCATCTTCGCCCAGCGCTCTGAGGCTTTCGTTTCTCCTCTGCCTTGGCCCCTCCATTCCCTCTGAATCTCGGGAGCTGGTGGGAGAATCAGCTTCCTTCATGAACCTTAGAGGCGTAAGAGTCCTTTTATAGCGGGACCTGGCATTGTCACACGGGGGCTCTTTCATCTCTCTAGGAGTCGGTCTTCAGTGGACAGTGATTTAGTTTAGGAGGGGTGAAACACAGGCTCCCGCGTCTTCTCCCTCGGCCCCGCCAACTGCTTCCACTTTGCCATCTTTTCTATCTCCTCCCCGGACTTGGAGGGAGACTTCCTTCTCCCCCCAGAGTCTGGAGCTCTAGAAAGTAGAAAGGAATCGGGAATGGGAGTGGGGAAGAGCCGTTATAGTCCCCGTAGGAGGGGGCTGGACCGTCTCTTGGATCAAATCTAAGACCGTGTAACCGACTACAAAATCCTGCTGCAGAGGGCTTTGAGCACGGGCAGTTAATTCCTGTTCCCTCCAGGATGCCCAGGAGTGTTCTGTTCCTTATGGGAGCACGCGGGAGAGACCCCCTAGAGCCAACACACATTGTAGCCCAGCGCCGTAGTCAAGAGTTTAACAGGTCGGCGATGTGTGGCCATTTCTGCTCCATTATTACGCTTAGCTACCGTATGCATCCCTCTGTATATCATATATCTCTACTTGGGATGCATCCCTTTTCTTCCATGGCTGAACACACACTTCGTTTCCTTTAGGAAGCCTTTTTGTTCCCCCAGCTCTCCCCAGGGTAGGACTCCTCACTTCTTCTTTTGTGTCCCCACTGTAGCAGGTTCATGTTGGCATCATGGCATTGTGACAATTTCTAGCACGTTCACGCTCCTGTTAACTCTCTCATTCTCAAGTGCCTGGCACAGAATGCACATTCAGCAATGTTTATGGACTGAGTGAATGAACCAAAGGAGTGAGGGAAGGAAGAAGTGGGGAAAACGTGGCTACTGTTTGTTACCTAGCTAGAAATAATTGCCCCCTTTGCACTGTTCATTTGTCAAACTCTTGCTTCACGGCTTGTAAAGAGCTTTCACGTAGAAGGTCTTACCTGGTCGTCACTGATACCCTATTCTAGGCAAGGACAATTCTCCCCTTTAGCAGAGAAGGAAGTTGGTGATCAGAAAGGCTAAGTGCCTTGCTCAAGAACATTAGAAAGTGGCAAAGAAGAGACTAAAATGCCCTCTTCCAGCGCCCTTTCCTGTGCCTCTCTACCTGCCATCCTGCTAGTTGCTGGGCAGGACACACATCTCACTCCCAAGGGAGAGGCAACTTCACGAGGTCTCTTCTGAACTGCCGTTCTTTGCAGTGAAGCTTATAGCTCTCACAAGATTTATTTTGATACCAGAACTCATTCTCAAAACTTTCATTCCCCGAGGACCATTAGCAATTGCATAGCCAATCGTTTCAACCTGTTGTTCTGTTAAGCGTTTTCAGTTAACTGATTTTCCTCCCACTTTACCTTTTCTTCTTCTGCTCCCAATCTCCACCCTCTTGATTTCAGTCTATTTAAGGAACTCAATTGCAGCGTTTTCGTGTCTTTCTCTTTAGTATGTTATTTTCCTAAGCAAATATGCTTCAAGTTCTTAAGCAGTTGGAAATACACTGTTAGGCTGAAAAAAGAAAGGAAGGAAGGAAGCAAGCAAGCAAGCATGCTCCTGACGTTCCTGTAGCTGCGCAAAAGGCGAGAGGCCACAATGCCGTGCGGAGGAAACCTTAGTGGGTGGAGAGCGTATCTTGCATCTTTTATAAAAAGAAACAATAGCAGACTCTCTCGGTTCGGAGCTCTTGGCGCCGCCCAGTGGAGGGAAGCGCCTTTGCACGCCATTCCCGTCAGCTCGCCTTGTCAAGCGGATCCTTACTAACGTTTCAATAAAATACGACAGGAAGAAACATCAGTTCCAAGTTCAAGGTAATCTACAAGTGTATTTCTTCAAAGTTCAGTTATGCTTTTTCAAAACTTTATGTTCCAGTTTAACACAGTCCCAAATACCAATCTTGATTGTAAAAGTGGACGGCACAGAGTGTATTTAGAATAAAACTTGTTAAAACGTGTGTTTGAATCATTCTCTGTGGTGGAGAGGGAGCAACTTTAGTGGTGATCAGGACTGATGTATTCTTCAGAGCCAGGAAGGAAATATTATCTATTACACAGTTGGAAAATAACTGCTTTCTGTGCAGGAATTCCAAAATCTTCCCCCAAATTAAAGAACTGTCTTTCTTCGTCATTTTGTTTTTTAAGAAAATGAAGGCCTAAAGGTGGAAGATCATTTTAAAGCCTATGTCAGTTTAGGGACTATAGTTATTTGCATCTTAAATCCAGTGGCAAAATCTGATTAATCCAGTTAATGTATTTCCTTTCCTTTATGTAGGAAGTGAAAATGTGACTAATCTGCACCCTGTTCTATTTCTGAAATTTGATTTTTAAATGAAAAGTTATTTATGCTTGCTCTGCTAGAAAGTGCATGACTTCTTGGGTATAAACATCATATATACTCTCAGGGGCAAAAAATGGCAAAAGAGGAATGTCTGGAGAAAAAAGAACTGAGCAAAGTTAAAAACAAAACTGCAGCTCTGAAGAATTTGTTTTTCATTAAGTTTGTCATCTAGACTATGAATCTCTCTTTTGGAGCTTCAGGCCACTAGTAGCATTTCCTCTCTGGTAGGGACCCCAAAATAGGACCTTGATAAAAGTCAAGGTAATATTCCCCCCCCCCCACAGTTGTGGCCCCCCAAAGCTGACCTCCTAACATCCCACACGAAGACGTCTATGATGGTCACCTTTTCTCAAGAAAAGCTCTGAGACATTCACAGGGTGGGGACTATTGGGCTTCCCTTTGCTTTGCTTCGGAGTTGTAACAAAATGAACACCTCCCCAAACCTTCTACCTTCTCTCTCCCTTTTTAAGTTTTTTTTTTTTTTTTTTTTTTTTTTTTTTTTTGTAGGGGCATATTTCTGTCTTCCCTGCTAATGTCGTGAATCATTCCAAGCCAAAAACCCTGCTGAACCGTCCAACGCAAGCTGTGTGATCTGAGCTCCTGAGTCATTTTAGGCATCGGAACAAAACAAAAACAGGCTTAAATGAATTATTTATCAAGGTCGAGAATAATTGATTTGTACAGTGCCGTTAGTTCTGTATCTCAAATTTGTTTTCTCCCTCTCCCCAGTTTCCACCCAGAACAGGCAGAGAGGGAAGTGCAGGTTGGAGCCCCAGATCTGGGAGGAAACGCAACTCATTCGGGAAGTTGGTGAGTGATGGCAGAATGAGAAGAACCCCAGGTGACATCTGAAGGGAGGACAACTTGCAGCGTTGGCCTGCAGCCCTGGGCGGGCCGACACAGAACCCGACTATGCCAGGGGCGCCGGGTGCGAGGCGGAGAGGAGCGCGGCTCCCGGCCTGATGGGCGGGACGCTGCCGCTTTGGATAAGACAGATGCCCACTTAGGTCCCGGGCCCGTGGTTCCGAAGTCCCCGGGCGCGAGGCCGAGGCCCGGCCGGCTGGCTCCCAGAAGGGTCTGCCTGGCCGGTGCGCAGTTCCCGCTCCAAAGGCGGCTGATCCCACCGCGCCCCGGGCGCCCTTCAGGCCTTCCTCGGCTTCCCGGCCCAGGGCAGCTCGACATCACCCCCCCCCCGGCCGGCCCACGACACGCTCCCGAGGGGCTCCCCGCACTCGCTGAGGCCCGCGTCGGCCTCGGCCTGCAGCTCAGCCCGCGTCGCCGCCTCGGCTCACCAACCCCGGCTCCTCCGCCAGGCTCCCCTCGCCTTCTGAGAAGAGCGAGAGCTGCCCGGAGTGCACATCTCCCCGCCTCGGTCTCTCCTCTCCCCGCTGTTCTCCTCAGAGACAGACCCGGAGAAAACGGCACGGAGGTAGTAACCAGCTCGACACCCCCTCGAAATAGCGCGGGCTTTTTCTGGGTCAAACATACCGAATTCCCAAGGAAAACGCAGGAAGGATGCGGTAGATCCCACCTACCCCCTTCCGGACCGAGGGCTCACCCAGATGCAGTTCCAACGGAAAGGCAGTATCTAGTCCCAGGAGGTCATCTGCCTCCCTGACACCCACCCACACGCAGTCCTCGATAGAAAAAGCCTTTCCCCGGAAAGAGACCTTCCCGACCGCAACCAAACCCCGGATTTTGGCCCAGCCCTTGGAGACTTTAAAGGCCACTTTCTACCATCATTCTGCACCTAGTCACGGAAGCGATGCCTGACACTCAGATTCATAGGGTTCTTAAAATGGTAATTTGGAGTAAAATGTAACTCAGAGAACTTTGAATCATTCATTAGCACCTTATAATTACTCTGCTAATTAGGTTGACACGGCACTTAATCAGGAGTAATAACGCCGTCTTGTCACTGGCACTTCCCATTACTCTGACATTCAACAACAGACAGGTAGGAGACGTCCTAGAGAAAATAATGCAAGCTGATACCCTCCGACCAGGCGCCACAGTCAAACCATGCTCCAGGTCCCGAGTGGATCCAACAGTGACTGTTTCCTTTCCAAAAGGGCGGCTGGAGAGGCCGGGGGAGAGTGGGAAGGAGGGAGGAAGGGAGGGAAGGAGGGGGAAGAGAGGGAGAGATTGATTGATTGAGAGAGATTGAGATCTGGCTGGTGGGGAGGAGAGTGTACGCGCTGTGGACCCGCCACGCGGGCTCCCGAGCCCCACGCCACGCTGACACCACAGGAAACCGTGGCTGCCCTCGCTGCTAGAGAACGCCTCGGGGCGTAAGTTCCCCGCTCGGGAGAAAGCGTCTGGCCAGGCATCTCTTCCAGTACGGGCCCTGATTCGGGGACCAGCCGGGGTCCCCAGTTTTGAGCAGCAGGCCCCTTCTTCCCCAGCCCTCCTGAGAGTGCCGGGTGGACGCAGATCCTGCTCCATTTCCCCCTCAGGGACCAGCCACACAGGTGAGCCAGAGCCGGCATGCCTGGGCTCTTTGGGGGAGAAATCAGAGCGCGGAGTCCGCTCGCCCACCCAGAGTTCCGGTTGCTGGAGTTTCACACTTTCCCTTGGGTTCATTCAGGGATTCCCTTCCTCTGTTCTCAGTGTCCTCGGACAACCTAAGCGCGCGTTTGGGGAGGTGCGTGAGCGGCCGCGCTGCAATCTAAAGGTAAGCCGACCAGATTCCTTTTCCCTTCCAGTCCTCTTTCCCCTCCCTCTTCAGACTTCTTTACGGATGAATCATTACTACGTTCCCTCTCTTTTCGTTCTTTTTTGTTTTTTGTTTTCTCTCTTTTTTTTAACCCCGTTGGTTCCCTTCTCCAGTCTCCCTCTGCTCTCTTGCCCTCTCCCCCTTTGCCCTCACGCGTGATTGCGGACGCGAGGACCACCATAGGCCTGGGTGTTGAGCTTTGGGCTGCAGGCAAAGGGATGCGCGGGTTCTGAAAAGAGCAGCGGGGCCGAAGCCGCGGTGGTGACGGGCTCGCGAGCGGAGCGCCCATTGGCTCCCGGCACGTCGGCGTCGCTCGCTCGCGCGGGCGCGGCCAATGGGGGCGCGAGGCCCTGCGCGCGGCCTCGGCGGCGGGGGCGCGGGCCCGGCGCGGCGCGGGGAGCGGCGGCAGTGGCCGTGACGTCACGGGAGGGGGTCGGCGCCGCCCGCTCGCCGCCGGATTACAAGCGAATGCGCCCGGCATCGGCCGGAGTCGCTCGGTGCCGCGTCTCCGCCGTGTTCTCCGCCTGAGACTGCTCCTTCTTGTCCTCCTCCTCCTCTTCCTTCTCCTCCTCGTGTTGCCGCGACCACTGCGGCGGTGTCTGCTCCACAACTTTCCAAGAAAGTTCAGAAACTCTGCACCGGGGCGGCCGAGTCGCGCGCCGCAGCCACCTCCGGGAGCGGCCGGGCGGCTCCGGGGGCGCGCGGCCGCCCGGGCTCCGCGGTCGCTGCACCTGCCGCGTCCGCCTCCGCCGCTGCCGCCTGGTGCCAGGCTGTGGGCAGACCGAGGCGGCGGCGGCGGCGGCGGCGTTGGGGTCACCTCCTGCCGCCTGCGCCTTCGTTGGGGTCCCCTGCGCGGCCACCGCCGCCCCACGTGCGCGGTCGTTCCTGCAGCGCACGCTCCGTGTTTCCTCAATTTTTGTAACTTACCCCCTCGGTCTTCTTTTCTCCCAACCCCTACTTTTTGCATTAGGGGGGAGAGGGGGGAAAAGTGTCGAAAGTGTCCACGGATTGCCACCTCCCCATTAACCTTTCTTCTCTCCCCGCCCCACTTTTTTTTTTTAAGCGGCGACAACATCGTTTAGTGTTTTTTTGTTTTACGATCGATAGCTTCCTTTGCTTGGTCGGGGCGGCTGCAGAGCGGTAGAGTGGCGTGGACCTCATGTAGAAATGACAACAATGGAAGGGGCCAGCGGGTCGAGTTTTGGAATAGACACGATTTTGTCCAGTGCCAGTTCGGGCAGCCCCGGCATGATGAATGGAGATTTCCGCCCGCTCGGCGAGGCCAGGACTGCGGATTTTAGGAGTCAGGCCACTCCGTCCCCCTGTTCGGAGATTGACACCGTAGGAACGGCGCCTTCTTCTCCCATCTCGGTCACCATGGAGCCTCCGGAGCCGCATCTGGTAGCGGACGGGCCGCAGCATCACCACCACCTCCACCACAGCCAGCAGCCGCCGCCGCCCGCCACGGCCCCCGCGCAAAGTTTGCAGCCTTCGCCCCAACAGCAGCCGCCGCCGCCGCCGCCGGCCCAGCAGCTGGGCTCGGCTGCCTCGGCCCCCAGGACTTCCACCTCTTCTTTTTTAATTAAGGACATCTTGGGCGACAGCAAGCCTCTGGCGGCGTGTGCGCCCTACAGCACCAGCGTCTCCTCTCCCCACCACACCCCGAAGCAGGAGAGCAACGCAGCACACGAGAGCTTCAGGCCAAAGCTCGAGCAGGAGGACAGCAAAGCCAAGCTGGACAAGCGGGAGGAGTCCCAGAGCGACATCAAATGCCACGGTGAGTCGCGCCGCCTCGGCTCCCGCCGCCGTCCAGCCGCTCCTCCTGCCCCTCTGGCTCCCTGTCGGCCCCCCGCGAACCTGCTGGGACTCGAGGGTGATTCTCAGCTTCTCAGGCGATTGCGCCACAGTCCGAACTGCGAGCGGGAGGGAGGCTTGGGCGTGCGATCTGGGCACTCGCCCGAAGTTCTGTTTATTGGTACATTTCTGCCTCTCAACCTTCACCGCCACCCGGCTCCTTTGTTTTACTTAATTTTAATTTATTAGGAAGGGGGCCGCGGCGGAGGGGATCTGACGGGAAGTACTTCAGTGTTTCATAGTGCCTAGGGGTGTGATCACAACGTGGTGTTTATTTTTTAATGCAAATTATTTCATTCCTCCCACACACCATATTTTCTTAACGTTGGCACAGGAATTATCAGATTTAGTGAAGGAAAAATTTATGCGTTAATTAACAGCAACTTTTTTTGGTATTAGATCCTGGGTAATATAGGGAAGCCCACATGGTAAAAATTTATAATTAGTGCTGCAGTTTTTAAAAATACCCTTCTTACCCCCATGGCCCCAACTGAATATCTGTATTTCAGTAAGATTTTTGGTTCCTTACAAGTAATTGGGAGGTAGCATTTATGAAAGCAAAATTTTATTAAATTGACTTGATTTATTTGTGTAAAATCAGAAGATGGCAATGAAATTATCCTTCAACTCCCCTTTTTCCATTTTATCCTCGGAAAATTTCATAAGTAAGTGTTTTGTCTTTGCATGGCAGAAGAGTTTTAACATATGAGGAGAGTTCTTTTTTTCCCTTTACTGATAAGTAGTTGTTATTATTATTATTATTATTATTATTATTATTATTAATCTTTGCTGTCTCTGGGAAAGATGTGTGCTGACTGTTCGGAAGGTAGGATATTGCCTCTTTATTTTACTATTGTAGCATTAGCATAATAGTGCCCAAAACAGATGTACAGTCTGGTCTGGCGATTTTTTGTGCACCAACCTCCCCAGTGGGTCAATTAGAGAGATTATTGTTCTTCCTGCAGGGAAGATCAAGGAGAGCAGCAAAAACGGGTACAAACAGAGAGGGATTGACATATCGATTTCCCAGCATTTCAGTAAAAAACCAAAGTTGACAAATAGAATCCGGAAATCTCTGGGCTGTCACCTGGATGGGCTCAGTGATTCTGAGCTCAACGCGGTGTCTCGGAGACATTCTTTCTGAAGCTTTAAAAGACCTGATGCAAGCGGCTGCAGACAGCTTGATCCAGCATTTCCCAAGCACATCTGAAAAAGGAAAACAAATGCCTATAACTTTCAGTAAACAGAATTAAAGTGAAAAAGATGCCCCCTCCTAAAAGAAAACCACCAAAGTTGAAAGACCTTTTGAAAACTAACAAATCAGAAACTATGAAGTCTGAGTGAAAACAACAAAGAAGGCCAGGGTCTGCCCCCAGTCAGAAGAACAACAACAAAAAAGTACCCTTTATTATAAACTATTTTTTTCTTTTTCATTTCCTAAGATGGGAGGATCTGACCCTCTTTTGTAACCCTTTTAGGAGCTCTGCAAAAGGGTCCATACTCCTCAGCCAGAAATCGATCCTCTTCCTCCATGCTGGCTAAGGTCCAAGCATGTGTGTGAGGACGGTGGCAGAGTACAGCTCCCCCGAGACCAGCGGCTGGCTTGGGAATGTGGGAGTGTGTGCCAGGCAGACACTCCACTCTTCCCCATTCCAGGCTACCTTACGGCTGTGTCTGGGTTTCTGTGTAGGAACAAAGGAGGAAGGAGATCGGGAGATTACCAGTAGCCGAGAGAGTCCCCCCGTGAGAGCCAAAAAGCCTCGCAAAGCCAGGACGGCTTTCTCTGACCATCAGCTCAATCAACTGGAGCGTAGCTTTGAGCGACAGAAGTACCTGAGTGTGCAGGACCGCATGGACCTGGCAGCTGCGCTCAACCTCACTGACACCCAGGTCAAGACCTGGTACCAGAATCGCAGGTAAGGGAGGCTGCGTGTCAGGCAGCAAAGGCGCCTGGCCATCCAAGTCAAGACTACCACACCAATCTTCCCTCCTGGCCTCAGAGACAGTAGGGACTCTGAGGGCCCAGAGTGGGCACTGGGGGCTTTGGGGCTGGAGCAGGGATTAGCCGCACCTCCAAGGTGAGAGGGACCAAAGAGCAGCTGGGGTTTGGAGAATTTTGCACTTAAGTGTCTGTAACAGATGCTGCTTTCCGTCTCAAACCTGAGTGGCTGGAATTCCCTCCATTTTGCCCCCAGATCAGTCAAGCCACACCTTCTCTGTGCAGCAGACACTCAGGCCCATAAAGCCTGTGCATTGCCCTCTTCTGGGCCCGCCTTAGGGTGGCTCCGAGTACCTATAGCTGGCCACGCACTCTGGCTGTTTCTGTCCTGGAAGAGCTGACGTATTGGCCTCAGCTCAAACGTCCTTGCCTTGGCCTGTGAGGCAGCTGGGAGAGAAAGGGTTGGCAGCCGGTCAGGCGTCTGGACTGAGGGTCTGTCCCCTGTACTGGCCGCTTCAGTGCCCTCCAGGAGCCCCTGCTTCCCTTGTAAAGAAATTAGGAAAGGGGCTGGCAGTGCTCGTAGGCCTCTGAAGTGCAGAACAAGCCCAGCCCGGCCTGGGCTGTCTGAGGCCGAGGTTATGCCGCGTGTCTAGGCCTGGCGCTCGGCTCCCTTGTCTCGATTTTCTCTCCCCCGCCTCTTCTCTCGTTTGTGTTCTAATCGTCCATAAGTGTGGTTGGAAATGCCCATCCAGTTGTCATCTTTACCATAATTTTCTGTCTCATTACATACGGTTTCAGCCACCCTAATTCTGTCGGAAAACATTAGTGTCATTTGTAGCCAATTTAAAATGGGCGACATGTTTATTAATTTGGCTCGAGCTGCTGGGTATGGATGGCCCACCAGCCCTGAGTTCCTTCAGGAGGCGTTTGAGCAAAGGCCTGCTGCCTCTTCTTCCTAGCGGGGTGCAGTGGGGGAGGGAGGAGACTGAGAAAAGCTGATCACAGGTTTTAATTGTTACTCTCTCCCAGAGGAGAAAAGATCTTGAAATGCATTTTTCCCCGCCCAGAATGGCCTGAGGTACAGTCCCCTTGAGATAGCCCTCCCTCAAACGAATTCCGTTTTGAAACCTTGTCGCCTTCCTCGCCCTGAGCACCCCCGCCTGCTGTAAGGTCCTGTCAGGCTGATGAGAGAGATGTGTCTCCACAGCCCTGGGGACCGAGAGGGGCAGGGGTCCAAGGCCCAGGAGTCTCTGTGTCCCTTTGTTCACGGTTTCCTCTCACTAGGCCTGGAGGAAGGGGGGAGGGGCAGAGAGCAGACACTAGGATTGTCGGGGAGCCACTTGGGGACAGGAATTAGAGGAGGGGGGAGAGGACTGCCTGTAGAAATAGTGGTCTCCACTGGCCTCCACGAAAGTTTCAGGAAGTAGCCAAACTATAGGGGAGGCAACAGCATAGCAAAGGCTCTCCAAGCTTTGCTTGGAGAACTTTATTTGTGAGTGTGTCATTGATGGCATTATTTGGGAAACTGGCTTGGATCTGGGTGATTTCTGTGAGGAATGGGTGGGCAAGGGGACCAGGAGGTTCTCAGAACTCTGTCTTCCTGGCCCCCGTGGGAGACAAGGCAGGCGCGGGGAGACAAGGAGCTTTGGTGTCCGGACCGCGCCCACAGCTGCGGGGTGCGTGCACGCCTGCTGTTTTTCAGGACCAAGTGGAAGCGGCAGACCGCGGTGGGCCTGGAGCTTCTGGCCGAGGCGGGGAATTACTCGGCGCTGCAGAGGATGTTTCCGTCGCCTTATTTCTACCACCCGAGCTTGCTGGGCAGCATGGACAGCACCACGGCCGCGGCGGCGGCCGCCGCCATGTACAGCAGCATGTACCGGACTCCTCCCGCGCCCCATCCCCAGCTGCAGCGGCCCCTGGTGCCCCGAGTGCTCATCCATGGCCTGGGGCCGGGGGGACAGCCGGCCCTCAACCCCTTGTCCAACCCCATCCCAGGCACCCCGCACCCCCGGTGAAGAGCGACCCGCGACCTTCCCTGTCCCCTCCCTGACCCGGACAGCTGCCCCCGCTCTCCCCGCACCGGGCCATGGGGCCTCCCTCGCAGTCGACTGACACGGGAAGCAAAGTAAGAGAGGAAGACGCTCACCGATGGGCGGGGGGGCCCCACAGAGGAGCCAGCCTCCGCTCTCCACCTCCCCACCCCAGAGACAGGGCTGGGAAGCTCCCCCCAGCAGTGTGACTGGCGAAAACGCTGACCCCACACAAAGTGCGACCAGTAAGTGAAAACATCAACAGAAACTAAACCTCAAGTTTTTTTTTTTTTTAATGACTTTAGGGACAAGCAAGGGGGGAGGGGGGAGGGATTAGGAGGGAAGAAGGAAGGGCGCTGAGAGGAAACCGCGCAGGCGGAGAGGATTGTAGACAGCCGCCTCTGAGTCCGAGGCAGAGCGCATCGCCGTGGACATTCCGCCTGCCCCAGAGAAAAGAGGAGGGTAACTGAGAACTTTGCACTGATTTCTCATGACCTTTTTTCTTTTAGAAAAGTGGCATGCTCCATAATATGAAAAAAATGTACATTTGAAAGACTGAGTGATAAGTGATATATCATATTTATTATATGTTGTCCAAAAAAGAGTCACTTATATACGTTAGTAAAACATGATTTTTCTTTTCATGTCTTTTTGATTCAGTAAAATAAATGCTTAGACAAAATATAGATTTTTTGTGATTGAAAATTACAGAAATAAAATTTATCTTTTTTTAACAAGTGATGAAATCCAAGGGGCTGATTTCACTAAAGCGGAACATACTGTGATGAAACGTGCCACTTGGCTCAGTGAGACAAAATCCCTCCCGGGGCACTAGGAGGAGTTTACAAAATCTGTAAAGACGTTCGGTTGACTCATATAAAAACAGCTCCATTTTTCATGCCGGCCTCTTCCGAGCCGTTATTTGATCTGTGTGAATTTCTTTCTTTTTAAGTTGACGATTTCAGAGAAGTCCGCGAGGCCGCTGGAGAAAATCTGTGCTTGCAGGATGTAGGTGGCCAGCTCTCCTTGCTGTCCGGGCCAGCCTGGCAGCCCCGGCCGCCCCGGCCCGACGGCCCCTGCTCCTCTGCCTGGGCTCCTCCCGGGGCGGCGAGGGTCCGGAGCGCGAGGCCGCAGAGACGCCGGCAGGGGCTGGGCGGCGGGCGGGCGGACGATGCGCGGGCCTCGCAGCTGTTCCGCAGCCCGCGGCGGGGCAGCCTGCAAGCGGGAGGCTGCGGGACGCGCAATTAGGGCTCCCGGGGACTCAGAGAGGCCTGGCTAACAAACCCCGGGCAGGCTTTGATCCTTCTCATTCCCCGGCGGGCACCCAGCCCCCAGTCCCCAGCCTCGCGCCGTCTCTGGTCCCAGTGAGCAGGCCGTGCCGGGGTCCCCGGAGCGGAAAGCAACTCTGGCCAAGCAGGTGTGCCAAGCGTTTTATCTGCGTCCCTGGATCTTTTGGGACCACAAACTAAGAGGCCCTGCTCAGAGGGTAGAGGAAGCCGGCTGCCTGCTTTGGGAGTGTGTGTGAGTGTGTGATAATGGGTGTGTAAATCCTTGCAGCACCTCGGCCAGAGTCCCACCTCAGCAGCAGGACCCTCTCCCCACCGGCTCCCCAAGAGGCTCAGCCCTCAAGACTAGTAAGGGAGCAACTGAGGGGGGTGGATACAGATCCGGGCATCTCCCACTTTCTCCAGCCCCGAGGTCACTTTTTGAGTAGTCAGAGCATTGGACCCCCATCTGGGTGTCCTCACATCTCCATCTTCCTCCTGCCCTAGTGCCTAGTCAAAGGAGTAAGACCTGCACCTAAAACGCGCCCAGACCCGCTTGCCAACTTTCTCTGATGTTGAAACTTAGAAGAGTTGTAATTTTTTTTTTAATGTGGAGAGCTGTGGGAGTATGTGTTGAGGAGGAGTAGGAAGGAAGAAGGAAAGAGGTGAAATCTGGGAGGAAATTGCCTCGGGCGCCTTGATCAGACCTTGGCTAATTAGGGAGTGGTTTGCAGATTTCTCTCCAGCTCATCAATTTGCTTCAAAAATGGTCTTGGTCATATTTGATTTTAACAAAAGGGTTTGGACTGGCCCTCCTCGTTTTCTACCTGCTGAGCTGGGACAAATAGCTGTGCTGGGCTGGAAAATGGGTGCCACTGTGTCCAATGGGGATGCCCATTGCCTAGGCACTCAGCTGACTTTCCCTTGTTCTATCTTCGCTGCTGTTGGGTTTTACAATCATATTTAAATAGTTCCAAAATGGTCTACCTGGACTTAAAAAGGCATTTTCCAAAGCTTGGGGGTGCTACAGCTTCTGTCTGCACTGGCCCCAGGGCTGGTCATCTTCAGGGGGTGGGGAAGGGGGACCTGAGAAGTCACTGAAGCACACACATTCTAAGTTCCCTACAAAGAATGACCTCAAGTCCAGTTGGAAAAAGCACATAAACAAACCTTCAAATACAAGCAAGGCCATACCACCCATCTGCTCCCAGCAGCCCACCAGCAGCCTGCCAGCCAGCCTTTCGCTCTCAAGGCCCAACTTGGACTCCATAGGTGGACAATGAAGGGGAAGTACTATGTCTACAGAGAACAAAGTTTCTTAATTAACCTCATATTTCACGGCTGTTAGCAATTAGTCTAGATACACAAGAGTCCTCTCAAGTGTGTTGTTGCTTCAGAGTCATGTATCCTTTCACCACCTAAATTGTGCAGCTGGAAGTGTCAACTCCTCTTCTAAATTTGCTTTGGTTACTTCCTGTTGCATCGAAGTTGGCAAAAGGAATGTGTGTGGGGAGGGGGTGGGGATTGTCCCAAGAAGAAGGTTGAGGACTGGATTCCTTCTTTTCATTCTTTCCTTTCCGCAGCAGTGCTGCAAGGGCCACCTCAGCAGGAGCCCTTCTATTCAGACATCCCCAAACTACTGGATGTGTGCAAGTCAAATGCAAACATAGTCCTTTCCCTCAAAAGGGCTCCTTCTGTCCGCACCTGCCCAACAAAGTAGGGGGAGTTGGCTAAGAGGTGAGGAGCACACCAGGTTTTCCAAAAGCGAGGAACAGGATTAACAGACCAAGGTCTTTTCTCCCAGGAGATCCAGAGTTAGTTATGGAGGCGCAGAGGTCTGCCATCCCTGGGAGCTGCACTTCTTTTCTTTTTCCCACCTTCAGCTGGTGTCAGAAGGGCACTCCACGGCTAACTCCACTTGGATTGCTCCTTTGATTAAGTTGGGGACGGGCAAAACAAGGACTTTCAGGGGCATTCTTTGCTTGCTACAGAAGCACGGGCAAACAAACTTGTTTCAGACAGATGTTTGAACAAACACAAAAGATCAGCTCTGGGACTCCAGCAAACCTAGCACAAATCTGTAGTGCGTGTGAAGTTAAGAAGTTAGCTCCCTGACTAGCAGCCAGCCGTTCTAGCCCAAGCCAGCAATTTTCCATGAGTTGCAAAATAACGATTGCTGCTTGCCTCCAAGCCTCCAGCAAATACACCTACCACCTTGTATCAGTTTATTTTTGCTCCACCCCTTAAAATAAAAGCCCACATGATGGCAAATTAGACAGCTGATTTCTTCTGTTGCAAATAAAACTGCTTACCCTCAAACCAAGACTTTCCTCCCCCTCCCTCCCTGCCATCTGACTCCTGCTTAGGCAGCCCTTCCCCACGCGTCTGCCAAATCCCACCTCCTCTCTTTAAACAGGCAGCTTGTGAGTAGTTTGTTTTGTTATATTTTTTAACTTTCTAAAAATATTTGGAAAAGCTCTCCCCAGGGCTAGGAAACTTTAGTCCCTATTAAGCCACGTGCTTACAAAAATATACTGGAACAGAGCTGTTTGGTTTTCTAAAAAGCCAGGCATGACTTGAAGTCAAGATGCTTGGAAAGAAACTGAGTTTTCACCACTGGTGGACATGGTCAGGGGCAGAGCTGAGCCTCCTGGGGGAACTGATGTTTTCTTCCTTAGCTCTGAATTCTTGGTGAGGGCAAGCTGGTTTGTCGTGTGTCTTGGCTGTTGGCTAGAAAACTGGGCAGAAGGGTGAGTCGAGGCTTCTCCGGGGTTTACCTCCAGGGACCCTGGAACAGTTCCTCTCGGCTCTTTGAGTCTTCCACTAGGTCTTTGTCCAGCCCTGCCTCGTTGGCCAGTTCCAGCCGTTCTCCCTACTAGTGCCTGTTAGTTAGGGCCTGTGTGCCCCTCCCTCCTTCTGGCAGGTTGAACGCCTCCAGGGCTTAGTAGGGCTGAGCGTCTGGGGTTGGGGGAGTGTGCTCTCGGAGAGAGGGAGGTATCACTGGTCTTTCGCATTGGAAAACCATGTCACCTGTCTCAGGGCGACGAGATAACCCAAAGGGGACTTTTTCCTGCCCTTCTTACGGCTGAATTTTGAAGGTCTTCTCTGTCAGTCTGAGTGTTGCTGGGTGGACGTCTCAGTCAACCTCGCGTTCTCAGTTTTTCTACTCTGTCTCTCCTGGTCTCTCCCCTCGGGCCTGCTTCTCCCGGTTCTCTGTCCTAGCACCACAGACAGCTCCCAGGGCGCGCGGCGGCGCGGAGCGCGGGAGGCTGGCGGGTTCCCGGCAAAGCCTAGGCGACCGCAGGGGGCGCCTCGCGGAAGGGTCGGCGGCGCCCGCGGGGGAGGGCCGCTAGGTGATTACAAAGCGCCCTCCCCGGCAGCGTTTCCTGATTAAGTCCAGACAGGGTCACATTCCAAAGAACAAAATCTTCAGATCAATAAAGTAGTTCAAAAACCAAAAGATCTCGGGGTAAGTAGTGCTCAGCGACAGATCAACTCTAAACCGTCCCTGTTTAATAAGTTCTTAGTGGAAGCCAACTGGGAAGAAGTCGGACCTCAGGCCTGCTGCTTCGAAGCTCTTGCGCCGCGGCCGCAGCGAAGTCGCTAGTGGAACCGCTCTAAATGGCACTTTTCACCTTCTCCGCTGGCGCAGCCCAGACTGCGCTCGGCGAGCCGATGCAAGCCGGGAGGCTCTCTCGAGGCGGCCGCCCTGTAGGTCGGGTTGAGCCAAGATTCTGGATCTCCACTGTTGCTTCCACTTCGTGTGTCCTCTTTGCCGGTTTGGGATTCTCCCCCTTCCTGCTACTATCTGGTCCAGGACAGCGTGTTGCCCGCGCAGGAGCTCCATTGAAAAAGGAGGACCCCCGCGAGCCCGAGATTGAACTGGATGTACGATAAAAGGGCATTGTCACTTCGCGGAGCTGATGGATTTCCGCTCCCACCCATCCCTATCTCTGGCTGGTGACTTGATTCTTTAGTGAAGAGGCCCTAGATGTAGCGATCCTCCCTCCCACTCCCAGCAGCCAACGCTTTCTGCGGCGGCTCCCATGCCCGGCTCCAGCGCGCGGGCTCCGTGCTGGGTCTCCCGCGGCGTGCGCCTCAGTCGGGCCTGCGCGCCCCTCCTGCCCCTCCTCGGGACAGCCCAGCGGCCCCAAGTTTCTGCTCCCCGTATAGACGGTGTTTCAGGGAGAAATGCGTGCGTGCATCAGGACAGGGACCCAATAGGCCAGGGACAAGAATCCAAATGCTTTCACTAACGGTGCTTGGGCAGGGCCTTCAGAGCAGGGCCCTGTTTTCACATTTCAGTGGGCTAGGAGGGATTATAAAGACTTCTCCTATGAAGATCATAAAATAATCGTTGCTCAGGCAGACGCTCCTGTCTATATCCCACTTCACATCTTGAGCACCGCCGTCCTCCCCTAGGCCTCAAGGCTGCAAACGAACGCCTCCTTCAGGTTTTCCCTCGGTTCTCGGACGCCAGCTCCTCCTGGCTGATGATCCCACCCCCACCCCCTCAGCTGCCTCTCTGGCTCTCCTCTTCCTCATGCCCTTTATCTTTGGAGGAACGGAAATGTTAAATGAGATTCAGATACTGAAAGGGACTTTTAGCGGCATAGGTTACACACATTTGAAGGTCAGGCACCACTGGGGAGTCTCCCAGCACCACCAGGGGCTGGAGAAAGAGGTGTTCCACGGTGTGCATGGTTACATGAAATGGGGAGAAAAGTTTTCTCCAGCTCAATGTATATTTATACTGCTACCTTAGGTTAGAGGAACTAGACTTTGGTAGTGCATTGTTTCCCCATTCCTGCGCCACAAAATTTGAGCGCCTATTGTGGGAATATAGTCTACATTCCAAAGCCAATTGGCTTAGTGTTAGGAAAAGGATATGCTACTCATTTCCTACTGTAGGGAAGCTAAGCTACTTGGTATAGTTTCCAGATGTGGGGGTCTTCCAAGTGAAGAGACCATAGTAGGTCTCTCTCATCAGACAGTTTTCCAGTTGAGTGAACTGCTAGGAAATGATCTTCTAGTGATCTAATTTGGAGCTTTCAATTATTTTAATACCTATCGTTTGAGAAAATAGACATGTCATAATTTCTGAAAAATGCAAATAAGGACCTGATTGTCCAACTTCCTCTTGTACCAACTCACACGTCATCTGCTGCTCCTCCCCATGCCCCGTGCCCCCCTCAAGGGTAGGCATCTGCAGAGCTATGGGCTGGGAAGCTCTAGACCAGATATTAACAGAGACAGAGTTGTCCATTGGAAGTAGGGTGTATCAGAGCCACAATCACTTAAAAACGTCAAGTTATTATTCATCTGCCCCATTTCCCACAAAGGTTCTATTGATATAAGCTTACCAAGTCATTTCCATTAAATAAGAAGATTTCAAAGGGACATCTACTTCCTCACCAGCCTTGAGTGAACACAGTTTGGCATTACGTTAGACATGCTCATATGCGAATAAATGCATAATTGTCACATAATCATTCATTGCTATGCACCAATAGATTGGCTCAGAAATATCACATAAAACATAATGGATAAGTGCTGGCATGGAGTGATTTATTTTGTCTTTCTTCTTTTTTGGATTGCTTTTGAAATTTCTGGCCATCCATGTTTTGGATTTCCCTCCTGTTTAGGCAGGAGCAGATCTCCAACGGCCTGCTCTCTGCCTGTGGTGGCGGCGTTTCCCACCCATTTCCGTCACGTGGCGTCACCCAGCCCAGCCCAATCAGAGCATAGGGAAGAAAGCGGCATTGGCGCCGGGCCCGCCTCTTCCGGCGCCTGTTCCCGTTTCCGCTCGGGCGTGTCGTCGCCGTGGGTTAAGGCCTCTGCTTGTGACGGTGCCTGAGGCTGACGATGTGCAGCCCACCGCGCTGCGCCCGCCGAGGCACAGTTCCTGGCACAGGCCTCAGGTCCTCTGACGGAAGTACTTAGTAGGGTGGAACGCGGTTGTCACTTGTACAGGCATGGAGACCTCCCGCCTCAGTCGGGGAAGAGCCGTGGCCGCCCCACTCCAGGAGCTGGAAACAGGAGTAGTGGCCGGAGAGCTGCTGGGGAGCAGCAGGTGAGTGGGCTCCGCGAGGGACGCTCAGGCCTCGGGCCCGCGGCCTGCTCTGCGCCCCGTGCCCACCTTGCTTTGTCCTCCCGACTTCTTCTTGGTTATTTTATATTTCTGGGATGTGCTTATGGGGTCAAAGGTGATGGGCCGAGCACTGCTGTTGAGGGATGTCAGTACTGAAAAGCTGAATTAAGCTTGTGCATTTGTTAGATCTTACTCTTAATGAATATTTTCGAACAGGATTAGAAAACCCCAGCTATTCAAAACACTGCTTATTAACAGCAGTGCTGCACATATCGGTGACATTTCAGGAAGGATCGCCTTTACTTGGTAACATGTTTTACAGGCTTTTCTTTTCCTCCCATGAATGATCGTATCCCTTAGGGGAACACGTTTTTACTTGGTTCTGCCCAGAAATTTGGCAAAAGTATATTTTCCAACATTCACCGTGATAAGTAATTGGATTTTAAGCAGAACTGATCTTGATCCAAACCCAGGATTGGAAGGAATCTCACAGGTCCTCTATTTTAATACATATTCTAAACTTTAGTTTTTTATACGACGTATTTGCTCAGTGTTTTTTTTTCTTTCTTACTTTCAACCCCTGCCCCTGCTCCCATTTTTTTTTTTCTGTAAAGATAGAGAAAGGAAAGGAAAGATCCTACAGTATTACAGCTTTTTTTCAAATGATTCTTGTCTTTCAGTTTTAGTGGAGTTGAATTTATGTGATCAGATTGTACCACATGCACAAAAACTGAGGCTTTTTGTAAAAGCTATTAAAATAGCTTTTCTGTTGTAAAAGTAATGAATCCTCACTGTAGAAATTTTTAAAATACTCAAGAGTACAGAGAAGAAAGTTCATCTTCTGTCACTCAGAAAAATCACTGCCTACGTTTGATTTCTTGTTTCTGGATTTTTGCTGTGAGTTTTTGTATAGGTGGGGTCATATGTCACCTGGGATATCATTTATGCTTCTCCCAAGTAGTACAAGTATTTCTTTATATTATTTGCATCTCTTTATGATATGTGATATATAAGATTCTCTCCAATAAATGTATCATTATCAAGTCAACCATTCTTTCATCACTGGACATTTAGATTGTTTTTCTTAATTTGAGATAAATAATGCCAAAGTGATCATGAAAGCAAGATTTTGGAGAAAGGATCCTATATATTGTTTGGTGTATCACTTTATTATTTATCTTGCTTAGGGCAGTGGAAGCAATGAAAGAACAAGATGACCAGCTCAAGAGGAGAAATGAATTACTGACCAAAGGTGGTGGTTTCAGTGAACAGTGAAAATTCATCCTGAGGAAACTGAGAGCTCTAAGCACCTGTTTATGCTGTGGTGAAGTAAGCTAAGAACACCACTTACAAATTTTTTATGTGTATATTAAGCTTCCGTGACTTTGAGTATGAGTTTGGCAGCCCCCTCACCAGAGAAGGAAGCTTGCCTGACTAAAGAGGTGGGAGGAAGGTCAGGTCTCTTCTGATTTAGGTTGGTAGCAAGCTGCTTGCCTAGCTTGCCCTACTGTTTTCTGTGCTCCAGCTATTCTGTGGGTAAATAGGAGGCTTTAGCTTCTAGGGCTGTCAATCTGGCACCTTTCATCAGAACTAAATTCAGGTTAAAGGAAAAAAAAGAACTCATAACCCACAAAGAAATTTGAGGGTGGGGGCGGAGGGTTGAGGAAAAGAATTAAATAGCAGTAGTCTACCCTTTCATTTACATGACACACATTAACCGTAACATAGAAGTTCCAAGGGAACTGTCTTGTTCCCTTGTCTCCAGGAGCCCATGTAGGGCGCTTTAATTGCCACATTTTCAAACCGATATAATGGTGGGGATGTCTTAGTAATTACCTTAATGAGATAACACCTTTCCTTTCCTCAACCTACTCATTATCACGCCTCTTGTTCAAATTTCAACTACAAAGAACTATCCTGGTAAAAAAAACAAGTCTGAAATGTGTTGTTTGAGGTCTCATACCCTTAAAATAATCACATTGTACATATCTTAAAAATATGAAAGAAACAGTACACACGGGCAATTCAGGTATGTTAAAGGAAAAGCTTGAGATAAGCAAACTAAACATCTGGGTGCCCTTTAATTATTCTTGGTTGGATTCTTTATCTTGACCTCTAGTGATGCTAAGGTGCCAGAGTGATGAATTTTAAGATGTTGGGCTGCGAAGACGTGCAGCTGCAACCTTGATGGATTTGGGAAGGATGGTAACAAGGTTAGCTGCATGTGAAGTGTGAATTGAGATTTTTGCAAAGAGACTGTGATTGCAGATGGGCATAATGTTGTACCCTTGCATGAAATCTTGCTATTATTGTGTAATGGTCAGACAGAGTGTGAAATGACTTATTACTTTTCTTTTATTCTTTAATGAAGTTGGTTAGAGTAGCAGTACTACTGCTAGTCAGTAGCAGTAAAGCACACACACACAACTCTATGACAGGTGCTGACATATTAAATATTTATTTAGTTTTGACTTTCCCCCCTAATTTCCAGGAATATCCATATGCAAATAGAAGCATCTCTTTATCTATATAGACAAATCTGCACTGATTTGTGTATCTGTGAACGCCCTTATTATCCTGTGTAAATATCTATATAAGGCCCTGACGGATATAAAATATTTCAATGTCCCATAAAATTTCTTAGCACTTTTAAATGTTTAAAAATGCTGTGATGCTTTGAGGCTGATTTCTGCATGGAATTCTGATTTGAAAACTCCGTTTGGATTTATATGGATAATCTTGAAATATCAGCTTATCATTGTGGTGACTAGAAATGCTTTATGGAACAAAACATAAAAACCCATTATGAGGCGCAGTCTTTAATGTGGTTGAGTCACAGGGAAGATCAAATCACAGTTCTCTGTCTCGTAGTAGAGAGTACATGTCTTTCACTATATCGCAGAGCCCATAGTGTAAATGCTTCTTTACTTCCCAACATCAGCATCGCGGAAGGATGATACCTTAGGCTTTACAAGTCAAAAGGAAAATAACGCTGTGGTGTTAAAACCAAACCAAACCAAACCCCCTGTCCCTCTGTGGTTAGTCTTCTGGCTCCAGATGCTTGTGTTAGAAACACTAAGAAATATTTGGTTTTGGAGATTAGGGATTTTATTCATTATATAATGATTTTTAATATGATCTGTAAGATTCATAATCATTCTTTATGCATTGATTTAATATTCTTGATACGAATGATGTGTTTAGAGGAGACACAAAAATATGTTTTTAATATATCCCCTTAAATTGAAAATATAACATTTTAAAAGAAAGTTTAATTTAAATTTGTTTACCTATTTCATATTGTTATGTAGTCAGGTCCTGGTATAATAAAACTTCTCGTTCTGTGTTTGGAATATATTGAGAATCAAATGATGTTCTTCAGAGCAACACAGATCATCCCTTAGAAGCTAACTTAGAACAACTGGCCTAGAAAAATAATGTTTAGTGTTTTCCTTCAGCACCGCATTTTTTGACCCTTTCCCCTACTTTTCTTTGGCTCATCTTGCTGCACAGGCAGAAAGACTTCTGACTATGACTGTAGTTCCTCATCGCTCAAAAGGTAGAATGACATATTTATTTAGATGAAATCTGAACATATATATCATACTTTCTTTTTTCATTTCCTTTTTTTTTTGACAAATGTTACCTTTTCACTAGGAGCCTCTTAGAGTGACTGTAGTCTAAGACTGCAGTGGCATGAAAGTTGACGTTTCTCAGGAGGGTTCTAAGAACATGTGTTCTATGGGAAACTATGCACAGAGCGGGTTGCCGAAGGACTTGAATTTTGAGGTATCTTAAGTCCATGTGTTTGTGATACCAGTTTTAGGAAAGACATACAGTCCTGCTGCTCACATGGTGACTTGGCCATATCTATAGAAAACTCGACTTTTGGCTTTTGGCAACTGTAATTAGGCCCTCTTTATTCTATATTCCTTAGAGTGAAGTGAAGTGGCTTACAGCCCACTAAGATCAGCCCTTCCATAGCTCTGTGAAAGTGAATCTGTGTAAGGGAATCCATCATCTGTTACATAGGTGGGAGTCTGATACACTACCTTATGAATTTCAGATTTAAAAAAAATTAGCTGAGTTGCACCTGTTGCAGTGAACTGTGACAGCATTTTTGGAATCCCCTACAACTTAACACCAGTGTTGTAAAACTTTGAATACTTCCTCATTAAGAAGTTTTCAGCTTACCACGAGTATGCAGTATGCACATAAACATTTATCTCAACTAATTTTTCAGCTGATATTTTTACTCTTGAAGCTTTCTTCCTAATCTCATTCTAGGGTGAGAGACAGATCTTATGTTTGAAAATACTTAATGGTAGTTTTCTTAAGCAAGATGAGAAATGTTCCCTGTGGGTTGGTCAGGGAATGATGAAATGAAACACTCAGAGTTGACTTACTAAAGAGTGTGTCATTGCATCTTTTTCTTTCTAAGCACTGGTTTCTAATTCTGGATTGTTGCCAAGAACATTATTCTGTGCATACTTTCTGTTCCTAACTAGTGAAGTAGCATCTAACATTATCCTCAGTGTACATTATATGTCTTCTGTTGCCCAATCCCTAGGTCAGTGCCTAGTGTAAAGTAGGTAAAGTTTACATGACTGAACGTGGAGTCGTTGATTAATTAAAAACAGTATATCCAAGTGATGTCTGCAAGGAGATAACATTATTACTTGATGGGAGGAACCATGTCTGATCTTTCATTGTATTTCAAGTACCTGGCACATGAACTTGAAAATCCTAAGGGTACAGTGGATATTTGTTACCATTATTAACTATGATGGTGATACAGTACAATTCTATAAAATCTAATTTTATTTTTCAGTTAGTTTTTGGCTAATATTTTGTAGATGTCGATGAGAAGAGTAGCATATGGTAAAACTGGTCTAGTTACATAACAACAGTTTATTCTTGATTTAACTGCACTACTGGCCTACTTTTTAGTTAAACTCATTCTTTTTTCATAGCTCTGAAGTAGCCATGTGAGTCACTAGCCTTGTTCTTGGTGTGCAGCAAGTGGAGAAATGCATGGAACACTCTTTTCCCAACTCCTTTCTAAAAATAAGCCTCTTTAATTGGGATAGGAGTGAAGGCCGAGGTCAGGAATTGACTGTAATTTCCATTGGATCCTGTGTTCTAAATTGTATTGGTGAGTAAATTCAGTCAGCGACATAAGCTAAGAAAAGGAATAGAGATTCCTTTAGCTTATTAGCAATATTCTTAACAGGGTAATGACAACTGGGAAAATAAATTGAGTTGGCAATTTAATAGGTATAATTCAAAGAGTAAACAGAAGCAGCTAAATTTCATGGTTAATCGTAGTACTATTGAAACAAGGCTGCTGGAAGACACTGTTAATGAAAACAGTGACTTTCAAAATGAAGCTACATTTAGCAACTATTTTTCACCAGAAGTATTTGGCATGATCTTTGGGTTCAAAATTACTATTCTGTATTGCTTAGTGCATTGTTAACTGGAGTCCGCAATGTGTGTGGCAGGAGAGGAGAGAAAACGTTTGCTATTTCCTGTACGAAAGCTTACATCCAGATTCTCTTTGTATTTTACCACGCCTGTATTTTAAGGGGCGTGGAGAACAAAAGCATACTAATAGAGCGAACTCTTAAAATTTTGTCAGGTATTACTTGTGTATTACTGTTTTGTTGGAAAAGATATAAAAATATAAAGAATTAGAAAACAGAACAGCTAAAATAAGTTGTAATGAGTGACATCTCGAAAAAACACACAAGGAAATACAAATGTAATGACAACACTTTTTCATTATTCTAAAAACAGACTCTGTCTGATAGCTAAACCCTATTACCTGGGTATTTTAGCTGCTACCAAAGGAGTGAGACTATAATAAATAGCCGTTCCTTCTAGGAGGCGAAATAGTACTGGTGTCACTTTATTTTGTGGTCTCCTGGTTCGCTCACACTACGTATTTTACGGAAGGCGTGGAAAGTATGTGGAAAGACTGCATTAAGATACTTCATCTGAAGGACGGCACATTTCTTAGGTACTTCCGGTACCAGTGTATTGGAGGAGAACGTTGAAGAAACAAGCAGAAACCGTGGAGGCATGATAACTGTCCCCAGTGCACAGCAATGATTCATGATTCACTGGAGAGCGAAGCTCAAGTGGATCATACTTTTTACGGTACAAGTGGGATTCATACTGTACTTCAGAGGTACAGCATGTTTATAGCCAAGAAGGCCACATTTCAGCTTCGTCCTACTGCAGTGAGGCTTAGGAAAAAGAACATTAGGATTATTTTTTAAGCTTCTAGGTTAAAAAATAAAAGACTAATAGTTATTACTGTCCAAAGGCAGAGATAATTTTAGAATTATTTTAGTTCTTTTCTTCAGGCTCTGAAATCTATTCACACTGGATAGTAGTATTGCTATGATTCATATTTATTGTCTGTGAGACACTGAAATATGTGATCACCTTTTCAGTGTCGAACCTGTCTTACTGGCATATACACATCAAGACTTTCCCTTTTCTAAGTGATAGCGCCAGGAATGAAGCAGATTCTGACATGTTCACTTGCATGCACATCCAGGACACCTCTATGAGAGGTGTGTGCTTCTAAAACCATTGTGAACTTGTCCGCTGTGGACGGAGAAGTGCGTGGCTGGGCAGACCACTGCGTGACTGCGCGGAGCGGCACATGAGCCAGGTTTCAGAGTCCCTCTGCCACTTCCCATTCTGCATGTCAGTGCCTTTCTCTGTTTTCCTTAAGCCTTTTCTTCTTTCCTCCTGTTTCTCCTGCTTTCTTCGTTTGTCCGCTGTGCCTCTGCTTAGTACTTTTGCCATTCTTCTGTGTCTGGCACCTGCTTGTTTGCCTGCTTTTCTCCTTAGACTGTAAGCCTTTTGAGGACATGTAATTCACGTTTAAAAAGTTTCCCCCGTGCCCATCAGAGACGCTCAGTAAATATTCAGTGATCTTCCCCAAGCTGATACTCTTATCTTGCAAGTTATGTAGGAGACTTTCAGTATTATTAAGCTCTAAACGGTTTTTTTCTCTTTTCCGGTGTCTCCATATATAAATTCAAATTTCTGATTCATTTAATTTAGACATGGTGTTTAAGGATGCTTGGTTTGGATTATTAACACAACGTTTGTGTGTATAATATTCAGTGTTTGGTAGGTCAGGGTCTCCTGTACAGCCTCTTACTTACCACATAGAGCTTGTGGTTTGTGATGATTTTCTCCAAAACGTAAGGCTGGAGATTAACCTTGTTTCTTTTCTATAGCAGCCAAGAAAGCCTGGAATATACAGTCTTAGAAAGGGGAATTGGAGCAGGGAAATCTTATGAGCCAGCTCTTCTCTTAAAAAAAAAGTAGAGAGAAAGAGAAAGCTATTCTCCCACTCGTAGGCTTTGCGAAAGTTTAACTAAACTTATTGGTGAAATGTCTAAGAAATGTAAGAGTTAGCATTCACCAACTGCTTTGGCTATTTATTCTGACTATCATGCAGTCATGTTTGGTATTTATTTAAAATGCTCTCTTGGCTCCCAGTTCATCTAATTTGAAAGGATGATTGGAGAGTTTTGGTAGATGAATATTACAATGTATCTGGTTTCCTTGTATCTTCTGCTGGGGTTCTGTCCAGCGTTTCTCCGCAAGGCCAGGTGACCTGGGAGTCTTGGCAAAGAGAGTCTTCAGGCTTTGGCAATAGAGGATGGGCCTGCATTCTCTCAGTTGCCCAAATATGTTGTGACTTCCGGTCTCAGCAGGCATCCCCTTCTCTTCCATAGCAGCCGTGCACGTGCGGGATTGCTGTGTTTTTTCCCTCCTACCTCCTGGGGGAGAGTACCACTAGTTCTAAGCTGGGGTAAGGTAGGTCACTGGCTAGAGTTCAGTCTGGCCCTGCTAGGCTTTATTTCTACAGGTAGAGTTTGATACATACTCAAAGGGAGGCCTTCTTTTGGGGGCATAGGAGAAAACATAACCAAATTAAATACAATTTTAAGCTCTACCTGTATTTTCTTTTTTGGGAGTAATGTTAAGAAAGCTATTTCCCTTTAAGAAATAAACACAGATGTAAGTACTATGTCAAGAACTAATTCTCAATTTTAAGGTCATTTCCATAGAAGACTATTTTATTAAACCAAAAATTTACAATGGAAAATGATCAGATACCTAAATGGTACAAAACCACTCTTTTAAAGGACTTCTCTAAACACATTTCATGGAACATGGATTGTTTTCCTGTGAACACTCCCAGTGATTGGTACAAACCTTTGCCAATGAATGACAAATTTACATACACATCATGTCAGCCAGCAATATTTTGCTGCTTTAATTGCTTTAGCTTCAGGCATTCTGTGTCAAAATAGAGTGTTTAATGTCCTGCAAGTTGCTCTGTTTCTTTGCAACATTAAATTATTCTGTAATTTGCCTGTTTTCTTTCTAATGCATTGTCCATTAAGTCCATTAATAATTTATGATATACAATGTATGATGCAACTTTAAATACAGCTTCTTTTTTAGAAGTTCTAGGTGTGTGTCAAAAAGAACAGAAAACCTGAAGTGTATTTATTTGCATAAAGTGTTTACCTCTACTTTGTATCTCAGTTACAGAGATCCTCTTTTATGTTGTTAAACTTTTGTCTTAATGTGAACTGTACTGTTTACACTAATATGTGTAATATTATACCAATTTTCAATTTTAGATAAAATAACATTTTTACTTAAAAAACTCCAAGTGGACAGTCTAGAATCCATTAAAAGGAAAAGGGTGGTATTCTGTATAGTCAACTACATTTTAATGACAAAGTTGATTTTATTCAGTAAAGTTTAAGAGAATGAATGAGGTGAGAAAAAGTTCTTTGGGCTCATTTAGTTAAGCCAATTTCAACAAAGATGTATCAACACAGAAACACAATCTTTGATATACCTTTGATTGTTAGAAGTTTGAAATATATTGAAAAGATAATCTTTGCCTAGTTTACATTGCATCTGTTATCGTTTTTAACCGTGAGGATTTTACCTTGTGTACATTTGTAAAGGATGGTCCTTGTTTAGTAACTGTTTCTGATGTGGTACTTCTGTGCACATGCATCTTGTGTCTTGGTATTAAGGTAAAATAATCAGCAAAATTCACATGACTATGTAAAAGCTGAAGAATGTCCAACAGCTGCCCTTCTCTATTAACAGTGCCATGTTCAAAGATAGCCTGTTCTTTAGTTATGTAATATTTGATCATTTAAAGTAAGATTCAAATGAGTGTAATAATTACATGTTCCTCGGAATACAGTGAACGTCTCTCTTTTCTAAGTAGTTAGAGTTGTCAAAGAACAGAATGCGTTTGTCTTTCATGTTTCTGAGTGCTCATATTTGCAAAGATGGAAAGTTTTATTTAAAACATCAAAAATGAAAATTCACACATTTATGTTGTGAACTTACCTTTACTGTTGTCCCCCTCCTCTGCCTTCTTCTGGTCATGAGGGTGTTCCTCTGATTATCATATTTACTGTTGCATTCCTGGAGTGTTCTTGGACAAGTGTAGCTATGATTTGGTTAGTGGGTTTTTGTGATCCTTAATACATGAGTTAGGGAATCTGTTACTTAACAATATATTCAAGCCTTTATACCTTTTAACTCATAGAGAAAAGTGGATTCTCTGATTAAATAATCTCTAGAGATAGTTGACCCAGGGTTGATATCATCTCTTGGTAGTTCCTCATGTGGAAAAATACTTCACACTTTGGTGGCTTTTGTGAATCAACCATAATACATACTGTGGCTCTTTAACCTAATGTATGATGACACTATTTTTGGAGTATTTGAGCACCATGAAAAGGCTCACCTCGAGTGGCTTTAACTTAATATTTCATTTTTTGAAAGCGTATCTTAAGGGAAAGGTTGTTAAGGTGTATATATCAAGATGGTCGGATTTTTCTTCCTCTATAAACCTGATTGATCACTTAGCAATAGGGCACTTTTTTTTTTTCCCTAAAGAAAAGAGGGTTAAAAGAGAATACGTGTGTGGAAAGCTGTAGCTGTACCATACCTGGATTTGGTGGGTTCAGATTCTTTTCTGCGACTTAGAATGTGAAGTGAGGAGCCTGTATCCTACCTTGACCTTTGAAACCCTGAATTAAGGGCAGTTACAAGCATTTTCAACTTCATGTTTCTTGAACAGTCTGTAATAAATTCAGAAAAGATAGAATATACTTTAACAAATAGTAAGAACTCCTTCACTGCATTGAAAAGAGCACATTTGGATTATCAAGTAAATTGGGGTTATTGGTAATAATATAAATCTTCTTTTATTTCTTCACTTAACTCAATTTCTGGTGGAAAGTATGGCCGGAAAATTTTGTGAATCAAGGTTGAGATAAACGTGGCCTCCCAATTCCAGGGGGAAACGCCTTACTGCTTGCCAATTTCCAGAGTGTACATCCGTGGTAACTAGTGCTGCACCAAAAAGGGAGAGAGACGTGTGAATCAAAATCAGTTATTCTTCTGCCTGCTTCCCCAGGCATAGGCCTTTATTTTTCTTGCTATTTTTTTGGAATCCTAAGGAATAACTTGCTACTCCGTCACACGCCTGGGGTGGGGAGGGTGCAGAAAGGGTGAGGAGAGGAGTGCTTGTGGCTACATTTCTGTATTGAATTTAATTTTTCATTGATAATTAGACTCTCAAAGCCACCTGATATTTTTGACCAGCAGGAAACAAAAGCCCACTGATCGACTCAAGGGATGCGAGGGAGCGGCCCCCACTGCGCTCACACAGCAGCTCCACAAAGACTAAAAACAAGAGCTGTGGCAAATTGGATCGCCGTACAAGTTCCAACTGGCCCGTTGTGTACAAGTAGTAAATTGGGAGCTGATATTTCTGAGACCTATTTATTAGCAAAGCTGGGTGTTTTATTCCCTCCGTCCCCCGCCCTCTTCTCCGTGCCCTTATTTATTTATTTATTTATTTATTTGTTTGTTTGTTTGTTTGTTTGTTTATTTGTTTGTTTTTAGCAAATGGGTTTTTATCAAGATAGTTGAGCAATCTGAAGCACTAAAAAAAAAATTCAGGTAATCATCCAGAGAGTTGCCCAGACTAGAAACATACTGATTATATGAGGCGAATTGAATAAAAAATATTTTCAGCTGATCTTAGCAGGCTTTCATGTGTTGTAATTGTACAAAAGGCAGATGGGCAGTATTTGTGAGAGTTTACTGAAATGCAAAAAGAGTAGAAGAATATTTTAAAATTCAGTCTTACTGCTGCACGTATTAAGATTTTTAAATGATGATGTCGCAGTGACAGCTTGTGGCGGAGCGATCAGTTCAAACCATTTAGTACAAAAAAGGTGTGAAGGTACTAGCCTGTGGCCAGTTAGCAGAAGTTGTGGTTATACAAGCCTGGACCTGCATGTCTTACAGAAGAATTGATAGCTCTGGAGTTTCTTCAGTCTGAGTGATGCAGAGAGGGAAAAATGGAGTCTGCTTCGTTAGTTGCTTAAATATGTTCCGCCTCTGAGCGTTCTAGCGTTCTGTGAGTTGGGAGTATGGTATTACCGCTACTACCAATATCACAGGGAGAACGTATACAGGAGCTTGTGTAACTGCAAAAAACAGAGTTGGTATTAATCTTTCACAAGAAGGTGTTTGAAATGACACCAGCTCATTTTAGGGGTCTCTGCTCGTTTGGTCTCTCACAGGCATTGCTGCATGAGGTCTGTTTTTGTTTCTGTGCTCTGGCACACTCATCCAGTGAGTAAATTAATTCTCTGGCTAAGGAACTGATTTGGTGAGAAGAGCTCAGACGGACGTGCTTGTGTGCTGGCGCTCCTGCCAGGGAGCGTCACGAAGACTGTCACAGAGAGGGTGCAGGCGTGTTCTAGTCGTTGCTTTGTTTCTGAGTATTAGGACTCAGCCATCAAATACTAATGAAGGCCTATGGTGCCGCATAACGTAGTAGATGTTTTAGGGAATGAGAAGAGTACGCTGCTTGGTTTCTGACACCCAGAAGTGTATCATTTAATAGGTAAACAGAAGTGACCAGCGTGAAATGGTTAGTAGACTCTTCAGCTGCAGAGGTTGTGTGTGTAATAATGCTTATTTAGGCATTCTTCTAGAAATAATTAAAATGTAGTGTTCCTTACCTGGGTAGCTAGCATGAGGTGGGTGGGGTTATTGCACCTCAGAAAACTATAATAGAATTCAAAGGTATCTTAATAAATTAGAGAAAAAAATTTCATTTCATTCTTGGAAACCAAAGCAGACAGTAGAGACGCAAGATCCAGAGATACTGAACAATCTCAAACACTAGGGAGATGTTGTTGGAGCATGGCATGTTGTAGAAAAAGCTTCAGCTTTTGCCATTACAGGTTTTTTAAAATGGGGAGAAACTGAAGAGGAGCAAAATGAGGTATACTCATGGTAGTTCCTCCTTGGGTTGCTGTGATGATTAAATGAGATGAAGCATGTAAGGTGCCTGGCACATGCTAAGTTTTCAATAAATACTAGTTGTTTTAAAAATAGAGCTGTCAGCAAAGGTTGAGCAGTTTTTCAGGGCCTGGAAGTGGAGAGTGAGCTGGGGGTGACACTGCAGGCTCTCAGGGGCGCACACAGGCACTGTCTGTCGGATGTGACCCTCCGAGTTAGTGGAGGCCGGGCCATGCGGTGCTGTCCTGACGGTCGTGGCGCTGACTCCCCGCTTTGCGCCGCCACAGGAAATGGACCCATTTCCCAGGTCCTGTGGACTCCTCTCTTTGGCATTTGACATTCTGTCCCTTCCTTTGGGTCTAAAGATTCCTTTTTCCCTTGGTTTCTGGGATACTCACTCTCTCTCCCCCCACCTTCTCTCAGTCTCTTTTGGTGGTTCCTTTTCTGCCACTAGTGTGAACACCCCTCATTGTTTTTCAGACCTGAGTCCTGGTCTCAACCCTGTTTTCTCCTTGCTCTGTCGCCTCCCTGGAAGACTCTCATTGTCTTGTTCGAAACCAATTCTCATTTGATGACTGACGGTTCTCCACATCCAGCCCCAGCCTTCCCACTGGGCTCTACAAATACATTTCCAGTTTGTTCCTCTTCCTATAGTCCGCAGTTATCTTAAATTCAGCATGTTCACACAGAATTTATTTTTCACAGCAAAAATGACCCTTCTTCTATGTTCTCTCTGTAAGTGAATGCTGTTCCTATCTTAGGGCGTCCGAATGTACCACTCTGCCTGGGACCTAGGGGTTCCCCGGGATCTGGGACTTCCCGTGCTGAAACTCTGAGAGTTCTGGGGAGTATGGGGGTAGTTGGTCACCCTGCCCAGACGTACCTGAGTTTTTCCTTCACCTCTTGCCTCTGGTATCATATCCCAGACACCACTCTTGAAATGTTCCCCTCTTCTTTATTCTCAGTATGACTGCCTGCATTCAGGTCTTTATTCTTTCTTACCGGGCATGTTGCAATAGAATCCCACCTGGTATTCTTGACTATAATCTCACTCACCCTACACCCTGCCTGAGTAATCTGTGTAATACAGATCTAATCATCGTGGCGCCATTAAACAACCAGCCAGAACGTCAGAAAGTCATAAGTCCACGGAGAAAACTGCGTTCTGCCGTAAATGAGAGGGTTTTGGCTCTTCAGCCTGGCCACCAGGGCCCCCGACACTGAAAGGAACTGCTTGTAACCTCGGGGTAACAGATCTCTGTTAGAGATCAGCACAGTTTTCTGCTCGGCATCTGGGTCAGTTTCCCCTCTGCCTGGACAGCAGTTCTTGCTTTTTAAGAATTGCTGTAGGAACATCGACTTGCGTTAGAGTCAAATCAAAATAAAGCCCCCAAACTCTGTGATTGTTTGTGTACAAAGGACTAGGTACTGTGATAGAATGAGGAGATGAGAAACAGCAGAAAATACAGATTTCTATCAGAACACAAATTTGAAATTTTGCAGCTCCGGAATATCTCAAGCATACCCAGAGCAGCTCGTCTGCCTGCTCCCTCGTCTAGGGCCTGTCTCTTGTTCCAGACCTGCAGTCTCGCTAACAGCGGATCATCTACTGCCTAATAGCAATACGCCCCGTTGCCGGGTCAGGGGCGTGAACTTGGAGTGGGTGGTGGTTTTAAATCATGTCCACACGGTCCTTGGTAGTCTACCCTTAGGATGTGGCGCCTGGTTCTCCTCCTCTTCCGTGTGAGCTGGACTTGTCACTTGCTTCTAATGAAAAGACTATGGCAGGAGTTACAGAGTGTTCTCCCGAGACTATATCAGGAACGGCTCTGTGGCTTCTTCCTGCTCTCTCTTGGATGGCTCACTCTCAGGGAAGCTGGCTTGCATTCTGTGAGGCCACTCACGCAGCCGTGTGGAGATGTCTGTGTAGTGAGGAACTGGGGCTTCCTGAGAACACCAGCACTAACTCACCAGGTGTGTAAGTGAATGATCAAGCGTGGGAGCAGCTCTTCCAGCCCCGGTCAAGCCTTCAGTGATTGTAGCCCCAGCCAGCATCTAGACTGCAGCTTCCTGAGAGACTCTGAACCAGAACCCCCAGCTCAGGTGTCCCCAGATTCCTGACCCATGAAACTATGTGATGTAATAGATGCTCATTGTTGGAAACCGCTGAGTTTTGGGGTAATTTGTTACGCAGCAATAGAGAGCTAATGCAGAGTAGTTTTATTTGATCCGTTCTCTCCTACTTCTTTCCTTTCAGCCATTTTCCAAAGATTCTGATCCTCAGATCATAGTACATTTTTGCTGATTCTTCTGCAAAGAAGCTGTGTTTGTTTCCCTTCACTTACTGTATGTACTTCTCTGTTACATTCCTTCCTCTCTGAATTCTTGTTTTCCCTCTATGCGCTCATTCTGTCCTCCACTTGTATGGAGACAATTCTCTATAGGTCTCCTGGGTTTTTGAATATCTTATGAGCAGAAACACTAGCTGCCTTTTTGTTCTGGGTGATCTTTTCAAAGAAGCAGGTTTGTTTACTGTCCAGTATAACAAGAATAATGTCTTCCTCTGGAGCAAAGTTCAGACAGGTTTGCTTAGTGTCCATTGTAGAATATTTGGATTCCCTAAATTCAGTATTCCTCAGCTGTGATGCAAACCTACTGTGTGTGCAGGATCCACCTGGCCCTTCTGTGTGTCTTCTGGACGTACAGTTGGAGGGTAACTGAAGCAAAAAATGATGCTTGTGTGGCTGGCTGGTCCATGAGCAATTAGGACCTTAGTCTCTAATGCAGGATCTCCTGACTTCTACAGGCGAACTTTCAGCTTGCAAGTAAGGTTCGATCTCAGACTCCTCATAGTTCCTGACAGTTTTAACCCATGCTCAATCCCACCTAAAGCTGCAGTCATGCCTCTTTGCAATTAATTTCATTCATTCACCAAATGAAAACTGACTATGTGCTAAACCTCCAACTGCCTCATTTTGAGACTGCGATTTTTGGGGGGGCTACATCTTAAATGCTTAAGCAAGGCTAGTCTCAAGCACATGCTTCTCATTTCTGTCTTGGAACTCTAGAAGGTGACGGTATTTTTACATCTTTCTCGCATTCTTCTCCATGGAATCATGACACCTACTACTTACAAGGTTAATGTGTAAAACTTACCTCTTCCAGAACTTTTAATCATTTTTCTTTACCTGATTGTGGTCAGATTTACTCCTTTCTTTTTTCCGATCCCCTTCAAGTACTTAACTCTTACATGTCACACAACAGTAGTTAACTGTAAACGTAAGTGTATGGTGTTTAAAAATCATTTGTTACTCCATATAGATGTCTTTTCTCCTGCAGAGGATAAGAAAGTCCTTGAAAGCAAGAGCCTTGCAATTGGTTTCCTTAGTAAGACACACAGATCTGGACAGCGTATGCTTTACATCGTGGTCACTTACCCAGTGCAGCCAGACCCAAACATTCCGGTTTCCCGGGATGATCTGAATCTCGTCTGGTGACATCGCCTTGTTTTTGAACACAGGCTTAGAAGCAATCACTGAAATAGCTCCAGTCCAGGGCAGCAGATGGCTACCCTTGAAATGGCCTCTGGCTGCTGCTGCAGAGCCGTTCCCCTTTTCTAGCCTGTCTTTCTTACCAGTCTCAGCCTTTATCTCAGACTTTTTACTCTTTCCCTCAGGCTCCTATAGTTTAAGTCATCCTCCAGAAAAGAAAAAATACCAGCAAAGAGCGTGGGCCTTTCGTCCATCGAGTAGCTCTTCGGTGCCCTTTCTTCCCCCCTTCCACGTGCCCTCTCTGAGGTAAGGTTGGCTCCCTGGTCTCAGATTCCCATCTCTGTGGGAAAGCGTTAAAATCAGGAACTAAGCAAGAACTTTCACTGTAAGGGGAGTTTTTTGTTTGTTTCTTCTTCTCCTTTTGATGTTTAATCTACTCGGCAAACACAGAGTTTTGGTTAACCTGTCCTCCACTCTCTGTCTGCGCTCCTGGAGGTTCAGTCCTTGTGGGCAGGTTCTTTTTTTGACAACTTTTATGTATAGCCTCTTAGGCATTGTCTCCCTTCTCCAGACCCACTCTGCTGCGGGCTCATGAACTTGAAGCAGCGTGTGTGTGTGTGTGTGTGTGTGTGTGTGTGTGTGTGTGAAAGACAAAAAGAATTTTCTAACCAAGCAGGCTCTTTCAAGTGTCCTCAGCTAGTTTCAGATCCGTGAGTAGGGTGAGGAGGCAGGGGGTGAATTTGTCCCCTGATGATTCACGTGGCCAACAGCTTCTTCAGTTCTGTGAAGTTATAAGATAGCAGTTTCCCCTACCAGTTCCTTGACTTGCCATCCTGTAATTTGAATGGGCCCAAGTGCTAATGCGTGAAGTAGTCAAAAGAGTAAAATTCGGGCTCATTTTCATGTTGTGGCCACGCAACATGGGGGTTTATAATGAAAGGCGTCTGATTGATAAAATGAGATAATACATGGAAAATACAATGAAACTTCTTGATACTGTTATCCTTTTAAATTGCTGTAAAAACCCAATGGAGAAAATCTCTATTATGTTAGAAAATTTTTATCCTTTTGGTCTTATGAAAATAGAAAACATTCTTTTTTATTCTGTTAGTCTTTATTGAAGACTTGAGTGGTATTTTTGTTAATTTTAAAAATATTTTTACCAGTGACTTTCAGGAAGAATTAACTAAGTACATACAGCCTATTTCACTTGACATTTCAGTATTTGAAGGTTGTGCCAAATTATTACCTACATTACATATTATGGATTTTCTAGAAATTACTGCATAACTGGCAGAGACATTTAGTTTAAATTACCATGATACATCTCACAGTGTCTGTTGAAGACATATATGTATTTATAAAAATTATGAAATATTTCAAACATACAAAGAAAGAAAATAATACAGCAGATTTCTCGTTCAGATTTCTCCTGTCCTTGTCCCCAGCCAAATCTCTGCTCTCCCTCTCTGCAGGCAGACTTGATTTTACTGTGTCACTGGTTGTGTTCCCCGGGAAGCAGGCTCTGAGACTCAGAGATTATATGTGGAGGTTTCTTGTGGGGTGCTCTCAGCAGACGCACCCTACGAAGGGTGACGGAAGCAGAATTGGGCAAAGTTGTCACAACAGACTGACCCTGAGGCTGGGATGGCCCCCCAGATTGTCTCAGCTGAAGCAAGGAGGCCGAGTGTTGGTAGCCTCCAATTAGCCAGTCATTGGCTGTAGTCTTTCCCTGCAGAAGAGGTGTACCCTTGGGGAAGACAGCTTTTTTCTACTGAGTCCTAAGTCTGGCAGTTACGCTGCTATAAACATTCATGTACAGGTTTTCGTGGGAACGTAAATTTTCATTTCTCTAGGTTGAATACATAGATGCAGGATTTCTCCATCATATGGTAAGTGTAGGTTTGCTTTTGTCATTGAACCAAACTGCTTTCCAGAATGGCCGTATCATACTGCGCTCCTGCCCACCACGTGGGAGCGCACCGGTCGCTCCATGCAGTTCAGCGCTGGGTACTGTCTTTTTAAAAAGTAATTTGAGTACACGTCTGATGGTGTCTAATTGTGATTTACTGTGCAATTCCATAGTATCTAATGATATTAGGCATCTTTTCGTGTGTTTATTTGACATTTATATGTTTTCTTTTGTGAGGTATATGTTCATATCTTTTTCCTATTTAAAAAAATTAGGTTGATTGCTTTCTTATTGCTGAATTTTTAAAGTTCTTTATATATTCTGGAAAGAAATCCCTTGTCAAATATGATTTACAAATATTTTACCCCCCACTCTCTATCTTGTCTTCTCACTTGCTTTATGATTTTCTTCATAGGACAACACGTTTTAATTTTGATGAAGTCCAATTTATGACTTTTTTTTTATGGATTGGTCTTTTGGTGTCCTATCTAAGAACTTTTTGACTAACCCAAGGTCATGAAGGTTTTGTAAAAAATGTTTTCTTCTAAGAGTTTCGTATTTTTATGTCTTACATGTAGGCCTGTAATTCATTTTTTAGCTGACATTTGTACGTGTTGTTAGGTATAAGCTGAAGTTTGTTGTTTTTTGCATGTGGTTGTCCAGTTGTTCCAGCACCAGTTGTTGAAAAGATGATCCTTCTTCCACTGAATTGCCTTTGTACCTTTGTCAAAAATCAACTAACGTATTTATGTGGATATATTTCCGAACTTTCTGTAATGTTCCACTGATCTGTGTGTCTGTCCTTTCATTATTCATCAATGTCTTATTACTGTATCTTTACAGCACAGCTTGATATTGGGTACGTGAGGATACGAGAAGAAGACAGCCATCTGTAAACGAGGAAGCAAGTTCTCACCCAACCCCTGATAGGCTAACACCTTGATCCTTGAATTCCCAGACTCCAGAAGTGTGAGAACGAGCTGTTTGTTGTTGAAGCCACCAAATTATGGTGTATTTGTTATAGCAGCCCAAACTAAGTAAGACGGTCACGTGGGCAAATCCACAGGTATAGCTGTAGACCCCCAGCACTCCTCTCTCAGTAATCTATAGAACAAGCAGACAGAAAAGCAGCAAGCATATAGGAAGTTTGAATACTACCAACCAACCTGACCTGGTTGGCATTTACAGGACACTACCCACAACAGTAGAATACACATTCAAGTGTCTATTAAATACTCACCACGATAGACTGCATTCTTTTTTATTTTTCTTTAGCATTTTCTCTGTGACTTTTTAAAATTGAAGTATAGTTGATTTACAATGTTGTGTTAATTTCAGGTGTGCAGCAAAGTGAGTCAGTTGTACATACGTATCGGTATCTACGTCTATTCTTTTTCAGATTCTTTTCCATTTTAAGTTATTACAAGATATTGAATATAGTTCCCTGTGTTGTTTATTTTGTATATAGTAGTGTATATCTGTTAATTTATCCCTCCTCCCCTTTAAAAACCCCTATGGTAACAAAAGTTTGTCTTCTATGTCTGTGAGTCTGTTTCTGTTTGTAAATATATTCATTGATGTCATTATTTTAGATCTGACAAATAAGTCATATCTTACAGTATTTGTGTTTCTCTGTCTGACTTACTTCACTTAGTATAATAATCTCTAGATCCATCCATGTTGCTGCAACTGGCAATATTTCACTCTTTTTATAGCTGAGTAATATTCCGTTGTGTGTGTGTGTGTGTGTGTGTATGTGTGTATATATATATATATATATATATATACCACATCTTATTTATCCATTCATCTGTTGATGGACCCTTGGTTGTTTCCATGTCTTGCCTATTGTAAAAAGTGCTCATGTGAAAATTGGGGTGCATCTATCTTTTTGAATTAAAGTTTTTGTCTTGTCTGGATATACGCCCAGAAATGGAATTGCTGGATCATATGGTAACTCTATTTTTAGTTTTTTAAGGGAACCTCCGTACTGTATTCCATAGTGGCTCTACCGATTTACATCCCAACAGTATAGGAGAGTTAACTTTTCTCTACACTGTCTCTAGTATTTATTGCCTGTGGACTTTTTAATGATGACCATTCTGAGGTGATACCTCACTGTAGTTTTGATTTGCATTTTTCTGATAATTAGTGATATTGAGCATGTTTTCATGTGCCTATTGGCCATCTGTGTATATTCTTTGGAGAAATATCTACTTAGGTTTTCTGTCCATTTTTTGATTGGGTTGTTTGCTTTTTTGATACTGAGCTGTATAAGCTGTTTGTATATTTTGGAAAAGCCCCTGTCAGTTGCATCACTTGCAAATATTTTCTCCCAGTCCCTAGGTTGTCTTTTCATTTTATTTATGATTTCCTTTGCTATGCAAAAGCTTATAAATTTGATTAGGTCCCATTTATTTATTTTTGCTTTTATTTCTTTTGCCTTGGGAGACTGATCTAAGAAAATATTGCTACAGTGTATGTCACAGAATGTTTTGCCTGTGTTTTCTGCTCAGAGTTTTATGATGTCATGTCTTATATTTAAGGCTTTAAGCCACTTTGAGTTTATTTTTGTGTATGGAGTGAGGCAGTGTTCTGACTTCACTGATTTACACGCAGCTGCCCAGCTCTCCCAGCACCACTTGCTGAAGAGGCTGTTTACTCTTCATTGTATACTGTTGCCTCCTTTGTCGAAAATGAATTGACCATGGGTGTATGGGTTTATTTCTCGTCTCTCTTTTCTGTTGCATTGATCCATATACCTGTTTTTTTTTCTGTAGTATTGTCTGAATCTGGGAGAGTTATGCCTACATCTTTGTTCTTTTGCCTCAGGATTGCTTTGGCAGTTCTGGGTTTTTGTGGTTCTGTATAAATTTTAGGATTATTTGTTCTGGTTCTGTGAAAAATGTCCTGGGTAATTTGATAGGGTTTGCATTAAATCTGTATGTTGCTTTGGGTAGTATGGCCACTTTAACAGTATTAATTCTTCCAGTCCAAGAGCGTGGGATATCTTTACATTTCTTTGAATCATCTTCTTTCCTTTATCAATGTTTTATAGTTTTCAGCTTATAGGTCTTTCACCTCTTTGGTTAGATTTATTCCTAGGTATTTTACTGTTTTGGTGCAATTTTAAATGGGATTTTTTTTTTTTTTTTACTTTCTGATATTTCACTGTTGGTGTAAAGAAATGCAACAGGTTTCTGTATGTTAATCTTGTGTCCTGCTAGCTTACTGAATTTGTTTATCAAGTCTAATAGTTTTTGTGTGGAGTCTCTAGGGTTTGTCTATGTATAATATGTCATCTGCATACAATGACAGTTTTACCTCTTCCCTTCCAATTTGGGTACTTTTTTTTCTTGTCTGATTGCTGTGGCTAGAACTTCCAATATTTGTATTGGGCAAGACAAATACTCTTGTCTTGTTCTAGAATTTAGTGGAAAGACTTTCAGCTTTTCACCATTGAGTATTATGTTGACTGTGGGTGTGTCATACATGGCTAGCTGGCTGGATGATGGATATTTTTGATACAGAATTAGGTTGATAGTTCTCTTCTTTCAACACTTTAAAAATATCATTCAAGTACAAGGGCCCTGCCAGGGGATGTGGATGGAGGCTGCCACCCCGTGTGCTCACCAGAGAGTGTGGCCATCCTGGCCAGGCTGAGTGCTGCCCAGGTGGGAACTGTAGCATTCTCAGTGGCTATGATCATGGCTCTGGCAGTGGGCTGCTGGGGGTAAGAGGAAGGAGATTCTGGCTCCCCCATGGGCCTTGGCTGAGGCAAGCAGGAGGAGCTTGGGGAAGGATTGCTGGCTTTGGCCCTGCCTAGGGCAGGATGCTGAAGCTGGCACACAGATATTATGATGAATGGTAATATAGCAGATTCCATGGATGCTTGCAGTGCTCTTGCCATGTAGAGACAGGAAATGATTGAAATGGCCTAAATTTCGACAGATAGGTACCAGAGAAGTTGAAAAGTAAATACGAGAGGCTGACAGAGCTGCATTGGAGACATGGTTTTGATATATGGCCACAGAGGGCTTTTCAAAGACCTTGGTCTATAATTAAATAAATCCACCAAACACATATAGAGCTTGTGGAGAACAGACCTTAAAGTACCCTTCTAGCTGAAAAGGGGGCCCAGAAGGGGCCAACCCACACGTACCCACTTCCTTCTAAACCTGTGGTTCTAAGCTTTATCAAACCCAGTGTCCCTTATAACAAGGATTCTGTAAAGCTCCTTTAATATCTTAGAATAAAATTTATAGAAAACATAAAGAAAGGCACTCTAATTTGAATAAAAGGAGAAGGAAAAATAATTTAAAATAAAATAATATTTATTTCAAAAAATGTAATTTAATTTTCTTTTGTACTCCATAATTTCTGGTAAGAAAACTGAAATAATTAAAATTCCCCTTTCCAATTCCCCTACCTCAATATGTAATGTAATTTTCCTTGGGTACTTTCAAGATTTAAAAGTTTCTCTCTGGTGTTCAGCATTTTCGTTATGATATGTCTGGATGTGGTTTTCTTTAAGTTTATCCTGTTTGGTTTCCCAGGGTTCTTGGATCTGTAAATTTAATCCTTTCACCAAATTTGGGGTATTTTTAGACATTAATCAAGTATTTTTCTGTACCATTCTCTTTCTTCTCCTTCTGGGACTCCAATGAGATAAATGTTAGACCTTCTGACATTGTTCCAATGGTCACATGTTTGCTTTTTTTTTTTTTTAACTTTTTTTCTATTCTAATTTGATAATTTCTACTGACCTATTTTTAAGTTCACTGAGTCTTCTTCTTCTCCATTCTACTAGTGAGTCTTTCTGAGGAATTCTAAAATTTCTATTACTCGGTTTTCCAGTTATAGAATTTTCTTGTAATCCTTTTTCTATAGCTTCTATTTCTTTCATGAGAATGTCTGTCATTCCATTTGTTTCTAGTTTATTTGCCCTTACTTCATGTGGCATGGTTATAATGGCTGCCATCGTTTTTTGTTTATTTGTTTGATAATTCCAACATTTGGGGTCATTTCAATATTGGTATCTGTAGATTGTCCCTTCCTTTCAGTTGTTTAAATTTTCCTTGTTCTTTGTGTGTCAGGTAATTTCGGATTGTTTCTTGGCCATTTTGAATACTGTGTTATAACTTACAGGCTTGGTAAAAACTTCTGGAGAACTTTTTTTTTAAAGCAGTCAGCACTGTTAGATTTAGGCTTAGATTTAGTCCTGACCTGGTTTCTGTGAGCTTAGTTCTAATGTCAGTTTAATTATCAAAGACTTTGCAGTGTTGTTCTGGTTTTCGCAGCTACATGCTGTAGCTCAGTTCTCAAAGCCTTTGCTCTGGTAATTCTGGTAGATTTCATGCATGTTCAAGTTGAGAGTGAGTTCAAGGCTTCGTATAGAGCGCTAAAGAATTGCTTTCTCCCAGGTTCCTTCTTTCCAGATTTATTCAGCATTTCTATATGGTTATAATGTTTGTGGAGATCTGTGTTAACTTGGCTTATCATGTTGCTAAAAGCAAAAGTTACATAATTTCATTAAATGATTAATTACATTCATGTAATTTTTTTTACAACAAAACTGAGTAATCTTCATTGTGATATTTTAGAACTTATATCAAAAGTTTATGTAGCAGGTTATGTTAATTTCCCACTACTGTTTCCTCAGATCCCTCTGTTGTTCTGTTCATGTTGATACTCAGAGATTTTCACTCCTGACAGCCAAAACCTGCACTGCTTTGTCAGAATGCTTCTCTTGGGCAGGACTGTGGGTGTCTAGTTTTCCTGTGGATGTCTGAAGAATATGGGGACTTATGTCCTCAGGGGGCAGCCCTGATACCAGTGGCCACTAGGCACAGGAGTGTGACACTCCAGCACCCTTGCTCCTGATGTGGACAGTCTTTAGGTATAAACTAAATTGTCTGCCTAGCTCCCTTGTGGAATTGAGCTAGAGTTATCCCTCATGGGACATTGCTGGATATTGGCATCCTTGCTTGGTTTCCTTAACCTCTCTGCCCACTTCCCTATTCATTTACTGGCTTTTTGGGGAAAACTTTTTAATAAATAACTTTCATATCAGTCCTTGTCCTGGGATCTGCTTCTGGGAGTACACTGTGGCAGCAGGGTTCTAAGATTGCCTACGAGATTCCCTGGTGCACGTGCCCTGTATAGTCCCCTTCTGCTGAGCAAGAATGGGACCTGGGACTGTAAGACAGTCACTCCCTTAATTAGGTTATATTATGTGGCAAAGGTGATGGGCAATGACTTATTTGATGAGATGGGACTTAATTTTAGCAGTCCAGAGAGAAAGAGAGAGAGATTTTCCTGCTGGACTTGAAGAAGTAAGCTGCTACGCCATGAGAAGGCCACGTGGTGACAAACTGCAGGGCCTCTTGAAGCTGAGAGAGTGGCCTTCAGCTGATAGCAAGAAAGGGCTCAGATGAAAACACTGTTTTCCATCAATTATTCTCTGATTCCACCTACCCTCTGAAACTTCATTAGTATACTTGGATTTCTCTTATGGCATTTATAACTCCTCTCTTTGTCTCCTGGTAAAAAGGTCTTATCTCGAACTGCATACAGTGGAACTCAATATCTTTTGAATGGATACATGAATTAAGAGCATTAGTAGAATTTTGAAGAGCCCTTAAGCTATTCACCTGCCTTACTCTATTGGCTTCTCACTAGTGAAAGAGTACTGTTCTAATTCATAACAGGAGCTCTGAAAATAAAGCTACCAGCTCCACAAAACAGCTTAAGTTTTCGGTGGTTCTTATTGAGAATCTATGTTCATAGGGAATCTCTGTCTTTTCTTGGACAAAATAGTAGTAGCCAGGAGAGTAGCCAGGGAGTGGAGTGGTTTGTAAGCATGATAATGCTAAATGGGGGCAATCCTACTGTAAATTCTGAAGGTGGGAATGTTATCTGTATATTTAAACATTATTTTGGAGCTTTTTTAAAGTCTAGTTTACTTTTTTAATGTAATCTACAAAAGGCATGCATCCCTTTGGATTGAAAGTAGACGTTAGTTGTGTGCATGGTGGAGAATGGTTTTGAGCCTTGAGTTTTGGTGCTCAGAAAATGCTAATTTCCTAGTTGGACATTGGAGCATCAGGTGCTTCATTGCAGGATGTCAAGATGAGAAGATCATGTTTTCCTTTGACAACAAAAGTATAGGAATGGATAATATGTAGATAGCTCTTAGGGTATATGAATGGTGTGCTTTTTATTACCCAGAACACATGCTTTTTCTTTTGTACAGTGCGGGATAGATATAGTTGTAATTATCATAATACCTGGCCAGTTAGCTATTCTGTGAGACTATGATCATGCAGAATGTAGCAAGAACTTTGTTTATGAACTTATTCTTAAGAAAAAAAAAAAACCAAAAGCAAAAAGCTAAGCCAGCACATCATCTAATTCTCAATGTAAAATAATGCAGAAGTGCGGAAGATGAACATCTGATTTGTCACATCTGATACACTAATGTTTTATCCAAAAGGAAGAACACATTGTAACTTGCTCAGTCATCTGCATAAACACCACCTGGCCCTTTACAGGCACCTACTCAAGTAACAGGAGTCATCAAATGGCAGCTCTGCTCATAGCCCTTTCACTGGTAGAAATAGAAAAATCTCGTTTCTTTCCTTAAAAACAAAGCATTCAAGTATCAAATATGTATATAATATATATCACTAGCTCACTTTTTTCAGCAGCATAAGATCTAGGTGATTAAAGTGAAGCCACTGGAATCTTCCATATTAGGGAATATATGATCACAAATTGCCTAGTTTTTGAACAGCTAAAAATAAAATCATTATCCTTTAAAAAGAAGGTAGCTCAAAACAGACCTTGTGCTATAAGGTATTTATTGCAGCATGAAGCCACTTCCCCCCCCCCCGGGTATATCACTGAGTAAGTCTTGTGTTGGAATAACTGTAGTTTTCAGTGTAAAATATTTTGCCAGAGATAGGAGTTTTTTTCCCCTCTGAACTGACACATTCTGGTTGTATGCCTCAGTGAGCATGCCTTTGTGCTACATTACACACGTAGAGGCAGCATCACATTTTCCGGTTATACTAATAAGAAAATGAGGAACCTGGACCACTAAAGTATATTATACCAGTCTTGCAAGTTTTCAAAGGAAAGTAAGTGGGAGGGTGAATGATACTGATCATTATAAAGAAAGGTTTGGAAAACCAAATCTCATTTGCCTTTACATTTTAGATTCAAATTGCTAACTAGAGGGTGTCAGCTACCTTGTTTTCCCTGTTGAGAAAACCCTGCCAAAGTCTCCATGTATTTTTGACAGAGGACAATTAAGTTAGTTTTCTGGGTGTACCAGCTTTTTGTTTTATTTTAAAGAGGAGATGGTGTTCAAGAGCCATTAACTCCACATTTGGCGAGTACTTTTATTGACTGCCTGTGGGACATCCCTAGACTCCAAAAATTCCTATCTTTTTGTTTTGTTTTGTTTTTTGTTTTAAACAAAATTTTTTAATTGAAGTATAGTCAGTTTACAATGTTGTGTCAGCTTCAGGTGTACAGCATAATAGTTCAGTCATATATACACATACATAAATTCGTTTTCATATTTTTCATTATAGGTTACTATAAAATATTGAATATAGTTCCCTGTGCTGTACAGTAAAAACTTGTTCTTTATCTACTTTATATATAGTAGTTAGTATCTGCAAATCTCAAACTCCCAATTTATCCCTTCCCACCCTCTTCCCCTCTGGTAACCATAAGTTTGTTTTCTATGTCTGTGAGTCTGTTTCTGTTTTATATATAAATTCATTTGTCTTTTCTTTTTTTAGATTCCACATATGAGTGATCTCAAATGATATTTTTCTTTGTCTAATGACATTCTCCAGGGCATCCATGTGGCTGCAAATGGCATTATTTCATTATTTTTTATGGCTGAGTAGTATTCCATTGTATAAATATACCACAACCTCTTTATCCAGTCGTCTGTTGATGGACATTTAGATCGTTTCCATGTCTTAGCTACTGTAAATAGTGCTGCTATGAACACTGGGGTGCAGGTGTCTTTTTGAATTAAGGTTCCGCCTCTGGACATATGCCCAGGAGAGGGATTGCCGGATCATATGGTAAGTCTATTTTCAGCCTTTGGAGGAATCTCCATACTGTTTTCCACAGTGGCTGCACCACATTGCATTCCCACCAACAGTGTAGGAGGGCTGCCTTTTCTCCACAGCCTCTCCAGCAATTATCGTGTGTGGGCTTTTGAATGACGGCCATTCTGACTGGTGTGAGGTGATACCTCATCGTAGTTTTGATTTGCATTTCTCTGATAATTAGCGATATTGAGCATTTTCTCATGTGCCTATTGGCCACTCGTATGTCTTCATTGGAGAATTGCTTGCTTAGGTCTTCTGCCCATTTTTGGATTGGATTGTTGGTTTTTTTCTTATTAAACTGTATGAACTATTTATACATTCTGGAAATGAAACCTTTGTCAGTCACATCATTTACAAATATCTTCTCCCATTCTGTAGGTTGTCGCTTTGTTTTGCTTATGGTTTCTTTTGCTTTGCAAAAGCTTATTAGAAGTTTAATTAGGTCCTGTTTGTTTATTTTTGCCTTTATTTCTATTGCTTGGGTAGACTGACCTAGGAGAACATTGCTGAGATGTATGTGAGATAATGTTTGGCTATGTTTTCTTCTAGGAGATTTATTGTGACTTCTCTTATGTTTAGGTCTATAAGTCATTTTGAGTTTATTTTTGTGTATTGTGTGAGGCAGCATTCTAACTTCATTGATTTACATGCACCCGTCCAGTTTTCCCAACACCATTTGCTGAAGAGATTGTCTTTACTCCATTGTGTGTTCTCTCCTCCATTGTCAAAGACTAATTGACCAAAAGTTTGTGGGTTTCTTTTTTGGGCTCTCTGTTCTGTTCCATTGATCCATGTCCGTTTTCTTGTACCAGTGCCATACTGTTTTGATTACTGTAGCTCTGTAGTATGGTATGAAGTCTGGGAGGGTTATTCCTCCAGCTTCATTCTTTTTCTTCAGTATTGCTTTGGCAATTCAGGATCTTTTGTGATTCCATATAAATTTTCATTATCTGACATAAATGACATGAATGTTCTTCTAGGGCAGTCTACCCAGGCAATAGAAATAAAAACAAAAATAAATAAATGGGACCTAATTAAACTTATAATAAGCTTTTGTAAAGCAAAGGGAACCATAAGCAAAACAAATAGAAAATCTACAAAATGGGAGAAAATATTTGCAAATGATGTGACTGACAAAGGTTTCATTTCCAGAATGTATAAATAGTTCATACAGTTTAATAAGAAAAAAACCAACAATCCAATCCAAAAATGGGCAGAAGACCTAAGCAAGCAATTCTCCAATGAAGACATACGAGTGGCCAATAGGCACATGAGAAAATGCTCAATATCGCTAATTATCAGAGAAATGCAAATCAAAACTACGATGAGGTATCACCTCACACCAGTCAGAATGGCCGTCATTCAAAAGCCCACACACGATAATTGCTGGAGAGGCTGTGGAGAAAAGGCAGCCCTCCTACACTGTTGGTGGGAATGCAATGTGGTGCAGCCACTGTGGAAAACAGTATGGAGATTCCTCCAAAGGCTGAAAATAGACTTACCATATGATCCGGCAATCCCTCTCCTGGGCATATGTCCAGAGGCGGAACCTTAATTCAAAAAGACACCTGCACCCCAGTGTTCATAGCAGCACTATTTACAGTAGCTAAGACATGGAAACGATCTAAATGTCCATCAACAGACGACTGGATAAAGAGGTTGTGGTATATTTATACAATGGAATACTACTCAGCCATAAAAAATAATGAAATAATGCCATTTGCAGCCACATGGATGCCCTGGAGAATGTCATTAGACAAAGAAAAATATCATTTGAGATCACTCATATGTGGAATCTAAAAAAAGAAAAGACAAATGAATTTATATATAAAACAGAAACAGACTCACAGACATAGAAAACAAACTTATGGTTACCAGAGGGGAAGAGGGTGGGAAGGGATAAATTGGGAGTTTGAGATTTGCCGATAGTGACTGGTATATATATAAAATAGATAAACAAGATTATACTGTACAGCACAGGGAACTATATTCGATATCTTGTAGTAGCTTATGGTGAAAAAGAATATGAAAATGAATATATATATATGTTCACATTTGACTGAAGCAATGTGCTGTACACCAGAAATTCACACAACATTGTAAACTGACTGTACTTCAATAAAAAAAAGAATATGAAAAGGAATAACTGAATCATTCTGCTGTACACCAGAAATTAACACAACAGTATAAATCGACTAACTAAAAAATACCTGAAATACACTAAGCATTATGTTACATGTCATCTCATTTAATCTGCGTTTTAATTTGCAAACTTATAAAGTAGGTAGTATTAGTCTAATTTTCCAGATAAGGAAGTTGACAGACAGGCCCCATAACGTTCCCAGCGTTAGACAGCTGCCAGGTCTATCTGAGTGTGAAGCCTGACTGCTGAGTGTGTGTGTTGGTATCAGCAGCTGGGCAATCTGCCTCTGCAAAGTGGATGTCAACTTATGTTGTTTAGTTGAATACACAAAAGTGTTGTTTCCTTTTGACGTTGTCCAACAGTTGTAAACTCAAATGTCTGCAGAGAAACAAGGAGAAGCAAGAGGGTAATCATGAGTGGTGGGGACTGCAGGAAATTCAAACTTACATCTTCTGTCTAAATCTTCCAGATGATTGCTGCTGTGTGTCATTACTGGACTATCTAGCACCTTTGTGCAGATTAGAGAAAGACATTCCTTCCTCTTAGTGGCTGTGGACCTGGCAAACGAGCGCGTGTGGATGTCAGCCCCACTTACTGCTCAGGCTGGCGCTCTGTGCATGGTGCAGCTGACAAAGGCTTTTTCAAGACAAGCTGGACATTGGGATTTTTAAAGTGACATTTCTTGATTTTTAAATGTTGGCAGTGAATTCAGATTTTGAAAAAAACACTGTGTGGGTCAAATAAAACTCATCTATATGTGACTTGGCCTGCTGGCGACCATTTGAAACTTCTGAATTAGAGGCTAAGGCTTACAAGTGAAAAGTAATAGTTTTTATCTATTTGGTCATCATGCTCCTGAGAATCTAGAGACAAAAGTATTTTCAATTTTGATCTCATCCCAGAAGTAAGAAGCATTTTAAGTATATGAATTCTAAAGGCTAACTTGAAGAGAAATCATATTTGTCTTTGCAAAATCTAGCTGTACTAGCACGAAAAATTCTCAAGTGTTTTGTTGGTAACTACCTATATCTAACATGAATACTTGGAAGTTAAAGGTTATTTATAAAAAGTAAGTAGAACTTGTGTAAATCTCAGATTACCTTGAACTTTTCTCTTAGATGTAGAATATTAGTTGTGGCCTATGAGTGTGTTACAATAATATTTGGTGATGCTAATAAATTGAGCTAAGAAAAACACCGGAGGAAATTTGCATTATCTCATAGAATAATTTACCTTCCAGTCATGGATTTAGGTTGTCCTTAAATAATTTTTACATAGTCTGAGGTACTTACTGCTCATTTTAAGTTTTAACTCAATGAGTTTTGTCTTTAAAACAGCTCATGCTTTTTATGTTATTTTATTTAAGCAAATAAAACCAAACCATGCCCTCCTTGAGGCCACGGAATCATGGAGGATACATATCACAGTGGGCAGGGATAGGCACCGAAGGCACAGCCAGCAGCCTTTGTGCCTTCTGAGCTGGCGCTTCAGGGAAGTCTTGCCTTGAGGAATGATGGGAAGTTTTGCAGAGAGAGAGCGCGAAGTGATGCTTTCTGTAGAGGCGGAAAGGAAGCACCAGGTCGGTGTGAGTGACTGCTAACGGGCTCTCCTGATGCAGTGCAGTCCTTTCCGGAGACTGGGCATGTCTGGGCCTTATGTGGCCACTGCCTTCGTGAAGTTCTGTATACATGAAATCCTTTTTCATCTTCACGGAAGTAGAGCCTAGGTCAGTGGGAACACTTGCTTGTTTCCCATCTCGCCTGCAAGGGAGACTTGTATAACTGTGCCTAAGCTCTTAATGAACCCACACTGCAAAACTGCAAAAATCTGAGTTACAAACATGAAACTTCCAGAAGCATGTCTAGTTGTGTAGATTCCAGTGCGTTCTGGAGAAGAGTGTCCTTTTTGTTCAGAGGGAGTCCTAGAACTGATTTTGATTGGGTTCATAAAACCTGGGCACTGCAGTGAAAAGGTTTCTCTAGAAAATAAGTAGGGGCTGTGAAGTAAGTGCATAGTTACTGATCTTCTTGCCTTTAATATTCAGCCACTTCATTATTATGACATCTCAGGACATATATTTTTCTTGCCCCCCAAAACGTAGCACTGAAGCAGATCTGTTAGGATATTCAGCTGCAACTCTTCTCCTACCATGTTATCTTTGACTAGAATATTAGAACTAAAAGGGATCTTAGTGATCCATTTAATTTCCAAAGTGTGATACTTGGAACCCCACCTTGCTCTGGACATGTTTCAGGGCTCCTGTAAGAGTTTAATTAAATTTGTTAAAAAATATGCAGTTAGTTCTCAATTATCTGGGCTGTCGTAGGCGGTAAAGAGGACTAAGCAGGACTTAAAGCCCAGCCACGTTGCAGCCAAGGCAGCTTCAGCTTCATTCACTCGTTGATTAAGTTAAAATTCATCTAGCAGTTATGATATGGCCAGGGCTTATTTTAGGTGCTGGGCATAAAATAGGTGAAAAAGGTAGACAGTGCCCCTGGTCTTCAAGGTCTTAGGCTCTAAGATAGAGTGAGACCGTGGACAAGAGCAGGTTTCCAGTGAGCGTGCTTGAGGCGCGACTGGGAGGCCTGAGCACCTACCCGCAGAATATATCTACTAGTAAAATTTTGTTCACTGTTCTGGAGCACAGTGAGCAAGGAAGGGAAAGCCAAGAGATGGGGTCAGGGAAGTGTCAGGGCGAGAGCATGAGGCCCTTGAAGGCACGGTAAGGAGTTTGGATTTTATTGTAAGTGCAGTGGGAGTGATGTGATCTGATTTAAGGTTTCAAAGGATCCGTCTGAACATGGATGGACCTGAAGATTGTTGTTCTACGTGAAGTCGGCAAGAAAGAGAAAGAAAAATGCCATACGATACCACTTATATGTGGAATCTAAAAAAAAAAAAAAGGACACAGATGAACTACTTACTATTTATAACTTAGATGATTGGTTTCTTGAATATGTGTGAGCACACCTGACTGTCCTTTATGATTGGATTACCTCATTCTGTTGATTCTCATTTTGTGGTTGGCTTTAGTTCCTTTGATAACTATGTAAGTTTAAAAAGCTGAAGTTCTAATCTGTCCTTGGAAATAATGATCAGTACATATATATAAACTAAAAAAATACGTGCAGTATATTGTATATACGTATTTACATGCAATATAATGTATTTGTGCAGTCAAACTGTAAATTCTACCTAATAAGACTGAAAAAGGGAAAAGAAAAAGGATCAGCCTGGCTTCTGTGCGGCAGATAGCCAACAGTGTGGCCAGGACGGAAGCAGCAACAGTGGTTGGGAAATATATGTGATTTTCTGTTTCTGAGCACAATGTGGTAGGTTGTGGCAGGGCAAGGTTCCTGCTCAAACAATTAGAAAAGCTGGATAAATTTCAAAATATTAATTTAAAAAGCTGTGGGGGACCTATGGGAGGAATAAAGACAAGACAGACTATAATTTCAGAGAGGGAAAGTTGATGATCAGGAGGTTTTTTCCCCCACTGAGGACATTTGATGATTCTGGGCATGGTTTAAGGATTAGAATTTGATCCAGGCTGAAGGCTACTTCTGGAGAAAATAAAGGGTTTGTTGGTTATGTGGAACTCAGAGTGACAAAATTCAAGACTGGCGGAATCTCAGATGCATGGCCAGTTTTCCCCATAAGATACCTGCTGAACTTAGAGGCTTCACAGGAGATTAAAAAGCTTAGTTTGAAAGCTCCTGAAAAGTAGAGTGAAATATCTTATAGTCTAATGATGCTTAGGAATCAGAGACTCCTTCTGGGGCGAGGGGGGAAATCCCCAAGCAAAATAGGCAATGGATGCCATCCCTAGAGGCAGCAGTGAGTTGACTCACAGGTGCTTTTCATCTGGGACACTTACTAACTCTGGATGCATCTAGAGGTAAAAAAAAATCTAGGCCTGACCTTTGGCAGAAGACCATTTCTGGGACACAGAGATACCAGGAAATTTGACTTTTTGGGTGCCAGAATAACAAAATCTGAGACCTAAGGTGTCTCAGACACATAGCTGATCTTCCCTTGAAGACGTCTGCCACATTTGAAGCCATATGGAGCAGGCAGGTAAAGAACTAAGCTGTGACCCTCTGAAGGGCGGAGCTGAGTCTCCCTCCATCTTTCAGATTTGGGAAATCAAAATCCTTCCAGCTTACAGTTAAAAAAAGCCTTAGGGAGCCATGCCTTGGAACAGTGTCAAGCATAACTAGATTGAGTTTTACCCAAACTGTATCACAGCCCCAGTCCAGCTCAATCCTTGATTGGCTTGAGAAGATTAGTTCCCCTAATAGCTGTCCTTGCTGTTATCAGAGAGGAAAGCCTTTTTCTGGTGGAAGATAACATGATCTGGAGCCTCTATGGTTTTTTTTTTTTAAATTGGAAAACAGGTCAGTAGAAAATACGCAAGCATAAGCACAAAGACAAAATTAATGAAAAAACAGATAAGAGCAATGTGGAATATTCTGAAAAGGACATATAATTGAAGTCTCAGAAGGAGAGGAGGAGAGAATAGAGTATAAGTAATATTCAAAGAGTTAAGGGCTAACAGTTTTCCAAAACTTTTTCATTCAAAAGTCCACAAATGACAAATGACAAATGCTGGAGAGGCTGTGGAGAAAGGGGAACCCTCCTTCACTGCTGGTGGGAATGCAGTTTGGTGCAGCCACTGTGGAAAACAGTATGGAGATTCCTCAAAAGACTAGGGATAGATTTACCATATGACCCAGGAATCCCGCTCCTGGGCATATATCCAGAAGGAACCCTATTTCAAAATGACATCTGCACCCCAGTGTTCATAGCAGCACTATGTACAATAGCCAAGACATGGAAACAGCCTAAATGTCCATCAACAGATGACTGGACAAAGAAGATGTGGCATATTTATACAATGGAATACTACTCAGCCATAAAAAACAACAACATAACGCCATTTCCAGCAACATGGATGCTCCTGGAGAATGTCATTCTAAGCGAAGTAAGCCAGAAAGAGAAAGAAAAATACCATGTGAGATCGCTCATGTGGAATCTAAAAAGAAACAAAAAACAAACAAAGCATAAATACAAAACAGAAAGAGACTCATAGACATAGAATACAAACTTGTGGTTTCCAAGGGGGCGGGGGGTGGGAAGGGATAGACGGGATTTCAAAAGTGTATAATAGATGAACAAGATTATACTGTACAGCACAGGGAAATATATACAAGATCTTATGGTAGCTCATGGAGAAAAAAATGTGACAATGAATATATGTATGTTCATGTATAACTGAAAAATTGTGCTCTACACTGGAATTTGACACAGCATCGTAAAATGATTATAAATCAATAAAAAATGTTTTAAAAGAAGAAAACGAATGGTAAATGAAAATCTATTTTCACTAAAAAAATGATAAAAATTGTATCTGTAAACCTACTATGTCAATAATTGAATGATAACTAAATGAACTAAATACTGCATGTACAAGACTGAGATTGTAAGACTGGATAAAAACGCAAACTCAGCTACATGCTGCTTACAAAGAATAAAAGATGCAAATATTTGAAAACATAGAAAGGTTAAAAGTAAATGGATAGGAAAAGATAAGCTTAAAAACACCAACTGAAACAAAGCTGTTACAGCCTTACTGATGTCAGATAAAGTAGACTTGTAAGTTGAGAAGCATTATGAGAGACAAGAGGAATATTTCATAATTGTAAAGGAAACAGTCCAATAAGAAGGAGGCCATCGCAGTAACTCATGCCAGAGATGAGATGGCGAAAGAGATGATGGACTAGACGGCTGTGGATGTAAGATGAAGCAGTCAGATTCTGGATGTATATTGTGGGTAGGTGCCACTAGAATTGATGCTGGATTTGATATGAGATGTGAAAAAAAGTTATCAAGGGCGATTTCAAGGTTTTTGTTTTGAAGGGCTCGATGAAAGGCAGTGCTGTTTACTGAAATGGGGAAGTTTACTGAGATGTGAGGTTAGGAAAGAGAAATGAAACTTCTCTTTCGGCCAAGTGGAACAGGATCTGGGGAAGGAGCATTAATCCAGTTTGGTCATGTGGAGTGGTACTGCTGTGAAGGCATTTGGGCACAAACCTCGTCTGGTGTAACTCCCTCATTGTGCAGGTGAAAATACTGAGGCTTCAGAACGTGCTTCTAATTGCCCAGCAAGTAAACAGCAGGGTCAGAACCAAGATTCAGACCTTCTGGACCAAGTCCAGTGTCCCAGACCGTACCTTATGCTGTTTCTAAATTTGTTTCATTGAACTGGAGAAAATATTTTCTGTAGAATAACAACAATTGTTAAAATGTATTGACTGTACTGTATGAGAGAGATTGTGTGAAATACTTGAAATACCTTTTCTCTCCCTCTCCCTTTTTAATGGAGGTGCTGGGGATTGAACCCAGGACCTGGTGCATGCCCAGCGTGCACTCTACCACCGAGCTGTCCCCTCCCTCGCCAAGACACCTTTTCTCTTAAAGTCCTTTTTTAAAATAGCCTACTGAGGTAGATACTGTTATATCCTTATTTCATAGGTAAGGAAACTGAGCTTTTGAGGGTAAGTAACTTTCCCAAGGTCACAGGACTGGTGAGACTAGCCGAATAACCTGGGAGTCCAGCTCCTGTGCCCGCACCCTTAATCGTCACGCTGTGTCTTTCCCCGACTTGGTAGAAGGTAGGTACGCAAGCTGTGCCGTGTTCCGTTGCATTTCCCTGATTCCTTCATGTGTTTATGGGCAGTTTGCACATAGGCTATTGGATTTTTTTGGCCTCCACTTTTCCCTTTAGATTTTGAATTTGACTGAGTCGTCATTTCCATCCAGTTGCATTTAGAGAACTTACATAAGGCTCTTTTCCAGGGCTCAGGATGAATGCATCGTCAGGACGCAGTGATGGCTGGTTCCATTTCAGCAGCTCTAACTGCCGGCGTTTTGGAACAAAGGAATAATTAGGAATCATTTGTAGTAAAAGCCTCCTCTCTTTTTGCGATATAAGAGCCTTTGTGTTTTTGTTGGCCTCTGAAGACTACAGAGAAAATAAATTGAAACCAGCAAAAAATAAAAAAATTCCTGAAAACCCAGCACCTCAACCAAATTACCCCCCCCTTCTCCCAGCCAAAACTGCAATATTCTCAGAAGAAGGAGGCTCTTTTGGTCTTTAATCTCAGGGCGGCGTGTAAAAGCCCAGGTAGTCTCCGGGACTACTTTCATCCACTTGATGCCGCCCTTAGACGCCAGGCTGTGGGCTAATAGTACAAAGAGACCCTCAGATGTAAGTCGTCTGAAAGGGAGCGCTTTCCTGGGGCCTTGGGCTCAAAGCAGCTCCGTGTGATAAGAGGAGAGGTCCGGGAGGAGTCAACGCCACGGTCCATTTGGGCCAGGTTGATGCGGTCTGGAAATGGCTTGTGTTACTAAAGGTGTAGTGGCAAAAGTCGGCTGTCTCTCCATCTAGCCTAATTTCCTTTACAAGGTGCTTGTGAGGAAAAAGTACATGGTGATGGACCTTTGTTAGTTCAAAGGTTTTTACCTCTTTATTTTAAAGCTCCGTTGTGAATTCACAGGGCTTAAAATATGTATTGCTGTCCCTTTCATTTTATCACTCCAAAAGGAATGAAAGACAAAACTTTTTTCTTCCCAATGAGCTTGTCTGTTAGAAATCACAGGGTGTTTGTACACATGGTCTCCTAACTTCTCAGCTGAGTCTCTGCGATGTCAGTGGGGGCTGGTGAGGCGTTGTTCTTTCTTAAAGTGTTGCGAGGAACTTCTGCATAAAGACAGACTTGCTGTCTCTTTCTCTGCAGTAATTACAGTTTAGTTTATTGTAAAATGAAATAGAAAACTACAAGTACCTTTTTAAAAAGATCTGAAAGCTTGTTAATCACCTCCTTCCTAGTCAATTAAAGTTGAATAGTTTGTCTTGCTATAACCTCAACCCTTGAGTACTTCTGTCCGCAACTCTTGCTTTAACAAAACTTGTGGCTGAATCAGACGTGTTCTGAGCATAGACACTGGGTGCTTATGTGGAATGACGCTAGTAAGCACACGAAGGCTTTAGCTGCTCAACTGAAATAATACTCTCATGAACAATACTGATGGCTGTCTCCTCTTACTAGCCGGAGGGGTTTTCCTGAAGGCGCATATTTCATGTCGTGAGTTGCTTGCTCACTGGAGTCTCTCTGTGCTATGGTTTCTTGTCAACACACAACCCATACTTTTAAGTCTGTCTATTATCCATTCAGTACAGTTTAAAGTATCATTTCAGTGACTGACAGTTTATAAAAAAGGAGGAATGCTCATTTAAAAAAGAAAACTGGGCAAACAGAATAATCTCTTACCAGTGCAAAAACATCGGTGACGCTATCTAGCTTCCCAAAGAAATATTTTGTTCACCATCTCCTGAAGTGTGAATCAAAACACTCATGACAGGTGAATGAAGAGAGAAAAATTAAGGTATGGGCACAGAAAAAGCAGCATTAATAATTCAGCTAAATAAAATTTGTATACAAAAGAAAACTGTCAATGTGATGGAGAATGTTTCTGCAAGTGCAGGGCATTTAGGCAAAAGGAAAATGAGTTGCGGTTTGAATGCTTTACATTCTACATAAGGGCTTTATACAGTTTGAGTTTTCTTTTCCTGCTTCCACTGTTCCTTCAAACATAACTTCCTATGACCTCTGACCTTTCCTAGGTTAAATGAATTGGAGTTTCCCCTTGTCAACATTGCAGCAGTTTTAAAGGATTAACCACAGGTAGACTGGAAATTGTTCTTTAATATTTTACAATTTATTTATATTAACCTTAATTAGTTGAAAACCATTACTTTCTTACTTGAGCCATTTATACTAATTTTGTCACATCTCACTGGCAGGACCTCTCAGTGGGCTTCTCTGTGGATGTGGCCGCTTTAATTTTTAAGGCACAACATAAAAACGTTATTCACGAAAGTTATCTTTAAGACGGGATGTAGAGGTGCAAGCTGAATCAAAAGGTGCATTGAGAAGAATCACTGTTTTCAAGGAAGATCTTATTTTAGGCTGGAGGAGTTGTTAATACTGCATTAGAATGATACCTGGTTTTCCTAGCCTGCTTCGTTTATTCAACAAATACTATCTGAGAGCCCATTATGTACCTGGAAGTGTGATAGAATTTGGGGATAAGACAATAGAAGAGGTGTTATGAAGAGGTTCATAATCAGAGCAGTGGCACCAAGTAAAACACACTAAGGAATAATGAGAGTTAAGCAGAGGAGGGGACAAAAGCACTGCAGGAATGGGGAGCCACACGGGCCGCACGTGAAACTGAGAGCCTGCAAATGTTTGGAGTGGCAGGTTTGTGTTGTTGAGGAGGAGGGGAGGAAAGGGTAGCGAGACGACAGATGAGGCTGGCGGGGGCCAGATCACAGTTACATGGTAAGCAGACGAAGAACTCCTGAGGATCTGATGCAGGGAAATGGCCGATGGAATTGGGGCTATTGGCAGTTGTGTGGAACATGGACTCAGGAGATACTGGACGCAGACTTAGTAAGAAGGATAGTGAGGTAATCTGGGGGAGATATGTAATCGTGTTAACTAAGGTAGAGGGGTGGCGGTTGGGTGTGGACCTGTGAGCGGTTCAGGAGGTAGAAATGATAGCATCTGCTGGCTAGAGGTCGGGAGAAGGGGCAAGTCGGAGTTTTGTATTACCTTCAGGTTTCTGACTCAGCAGACTGGATGGAGTATGGTCCAACTAGGCAGCGTAGGGACGGAACATGTCTGATGGCGGTGGTAGTCATGGGTGAGGTAGCTAGATCAGGAACTTAGATTTAGACGTGTTGGACTTTAACTTAAATTCCCAGTGTCAGGAGAGAATTCTAGATCAAGGATGTAGATTTGGGAATATTTTATTTCTAATAGTAGCTAATGCTTCAGATAAAGATACACGACTTCTAAAAAATCCTTTCATTATTTTGTTTGTTTTTTAAATGGAAAAGTACACATATATGGTAAAAAAAAGTCAATCACATGTATACAATAAAAAACATCTTCCTCCTGTCCCAGACCCACGATTCTTCTCTCCAGATGTTGCTATTGTTAATAGCTTCCAGAAATGCACTCAACATTTTCGTTCCAAGTACAAGCATAGGTTTGTCTGTATAAATAGGTATGAGTGTGTATAAATATAAATATATGTATTTTAAATAGAAATGGTTATATTTACTCTTCTGCACATTGTTTTTACTTTTCAGTACACCTTGGAGATCATGCATAGCAACACATACAGATCTACTTCACTCTTTTTAATGGTTGTATAGTATTCCACACGACAAATGGACCCAATTTCTTAAATCATTTTTTAAAACTGATGGTCATTTAACTTCTGTCTTCCAGTTTTTATGATAAACAATGCTTCATTGAACATCTTTGCACTTACAGCTTGGCTAATTTTTGCGAGTAAATTGCTAGTGAAAATGTTGAGGGTTAAATTGCTGTAAAACGTTGAGGCAAATTGCTTTCCGAAGAGGTTACGCTAATCGACATTCTGAGGGAGCAGTATATGAGGGAGGCTGTTGCCCTATATTCTAGCCAACATTAGGTACTGGCATATATCCTGAGCTTTGCCAGCCTTGTAGTGAATAATTGTGTGCCATTCAGAATCAGTCGGCAGCTCTAAGCCTCTGAGCACAGCTTGTCGCTGTGACTCCCTGCGGAGAGGCTGCTTTACTGGGGAGCCTCTGGCATCGGTGTGTTTGGGACTTTCCTCTTGGGCTGGTCAGACTCCAGTCGGGCTGCAGAGACTCCCGCAGTGTGCTGCCTGCGGGCCGCGCCCGACGGCCGGCGCCTGGGCCTGCTGCCCTTCCCAGGAGTGAGCTGTGCCTTTCTCCCTAGATGGCAGATGGGCAGGGGCGGAGGAGCAGCTGTGGGGATCTGCTTGCTTCCTAAACGTTTCCTCCTTACTTTCGGGTGCTTTCTCTGCTTCCCCTCACTTCCAGAATGGCCTGAACTCTAATCCCCTTCACCCTGGGGTTCCGCCCTGTGAGTTATGTTGGTCCACTGCTTCCCTCACCACTAGTTCAAGAGTCAGTGCTCTGGGGGCTGCCAAGTCATTTGCCACTGTCAGTTTATTTACCAGTTTCCAAAAATATTGCCATCTTTCCTGTTCCCCTTATCTCACTTAAAATAAGCAATATTTCTGGAGGGAGCAAAAGTGGTAGGTGTACGTTCAATCTGCCATTTTATTTGTTAGTCTGTTTAGTCCCTCTGGCTTTCAAATTCCTCATTTGTGGGAAGGGGTAATAGTATTTGCCTCGATTGTGAGGACTGAGTTGAGGTAGCACAGGGAAGGTACAATCATGGTTCTGGGTAAATGTGGACTGTTAGCATGGTGTTATCACCTCCCCACACTTGCGGAATGCATTCCTAGTAAGTCACGTTTTTTCCCTGCCTGTGTGTCGTAGACAGCCATCACCAGTGGGTTAGAGCAATTGCCAGTTTTCCTGTGGGTGCTGGGCCAGAGATTAATCTGAGAAACAGGGTGTACACTGCATTTAAAACACTGCCCTTCTCCTCTGACTTGGGTCAGAGCTGTGTGCCTTGCTCTCTTTTTACTGGAGAGGTGGTAGAGTGATGAACTGACTCTTACTGACTCCCCAAATGTCGGTACGTGTCGGTCCTTCCTCCCGGGCTGGATGGAAATGTGTAATGTCCTGCTTGGGAACGGGAGCCTGTTCCTAGCACTTGCAGGGCTGACAGGATGAAGGCACAGTGGGCCTCACTCTTCACTGAGCAGAGCTGAGCAGGAGCCCTGTTCTTTGTCACTCCACTCGTGTCTTCAGCTGTGTCAGTGTCCCTGAGTCTAGGTGCTCCCGGGCTCAACCTTGCTGAGGAGAAGCACCTCTTACCCTCTGTTGGGGTGGGAGGGAGCAGTCTTGTGGCTCTGTGGGATGTGGGAGGAGCTCTGGGAACTGAACCGCTTTTTAGATCAATGCCTCTCAAACTTTATGGTGTTTACAAATCATCTGGTTTGTAAATAGCTGGTTTTCTGTTGCAGATCTACAGGAATTTTTCTATATTGAATGTTGGAATAATACAACTTTAATTTGGATTGAATTTAAGCCTGGAGGTGTGGCTATGAGTAGACAGCAGCAGAGAAACCACCACAGGGTATGAGTTGTAAAAGGTTCTGTCTATTGTCTACCTGTCTGTCATCACCTATATATCCATCCAGATACACATGTAAATGGATATATGTCCCCTCCAGATGTAAATCCATGACCTCCAGGATTTATTTACACATATGAAAGCAAATACAAATCATATTCTTATTTTTCTCTTCTTTTACACAAGTGATAGCTGTGATGTATACTGTTCTATACATTGGTTTTTTTCCCCCATAGCAGCATTTGTATACATTCTCATTCTTTTTCATAGTTGCATACTGTTCCATAATATGAGTGTGCCAAAGTTAACTTATCTCATCCCTATTAGACCTCTGATTCCTGAGTTATTTGTAATCTTTTGCTCTTACAAGTGTTGCTGAAATCTATATAATTTCAAATATATGCTGATAGTTCTTTAGGATAAATTTTTCACAGTGGAATTTCTAGATCAAAGGGGACATGCATTTGTAGATACTGCCAATTACCAATTATTCTCCATAAATATTAGACAAATTGATACTCTGTCAGCAATGCTTGAGAATGCATATTACTTCACAGTTAATATACTAATAGTTTCATATTTTTGCTGTAATGATAGGGTTTTCAAAAAGGTATTTTTCTTGGTAAGAATGAGGTTGAACATCTTTTCACGTTGAAGATCTACTTGTATATTTTGCCTGGAAGTTGTGTGTTTCAACTGTCCATTTTCTTTGCCAGTTTTTCCGCTGGATTTTTTTTTTAACAGACTTCTTGGAGCGCTTTATGTTAGGGAGTTGTGGCACATACGCTAAAGGGATTCCTATTGAGTGATGCCTCTGTATAATTCCCTTGCCTTGAATGAGGGCAGAGCTGTGACTTGCTTCTACCCAAGAGGATATGTCAGAGATGAAGCAATTTTGAAGATCTAATTAAGGCTACTAACTACTCAACCTTAAGTTAATCAAAAGGGAGATTGTCTGGGGGTGGGCCTGACATAATCAGGCGAGCCCTTTAAAATGAGGTCTAGAGACCAGAGACTGGAAGCAGCAGAGACTTGCTCTCTCTGTTGCTGCTGCTGATGAAGTAAGATGCCATGAATTCTGTTAACCATGTGAGGGAGTTTGCAAGCAGATCCTTCCCTAGTCAAACTTCCAGATGAGAACAGCTTTCAGGTTTTGAGACATGGTTAGAAGACCGTCCCCACTCTTAAGAGTATGAAAAATCTTCCCCGTTTTTTCTAGAACTTTTGAAATTTCATTTTTGTACATGAAAAAATCTTTGATGCATTTGGAATTTAACTTGGCTTAAGGTGTGACTTAAGGATGAAAGTTTGCTTTTTTCCAGATGGCTACCCAGATATCTCAATACTGCTCATTTAATGGTCGTTTATACCTCTCTGGTCTGAGAAGCCACCTTTTTACACAGATTCTCTTATGTATTTGGATTATCTAAACTTTCAATATTTTGGCAGCATTATTTCTTTGAAGTTTTTTTTAGAGGAGGAGTTATTTCTTAGGACTCAGGAGTTGTTTATTTTTGTATCTCCATGGCTTAGTTCACGTTTGGAATATAGTAGACTCTCAATAAAGGCTTGTTGAATGAATGATTGATGTTGTTCACACATTGCAGAATGTGTGCCTCCTACAAGCAGTTGAAAATATGCACACACAAACACACACACATACAGTGGGGGCAAGTGGCTAGGCTTTGTATGCTCAGTTTGTCTCTCAAACTCACTATACAGGTAACTCATGGTACCTCTGTGGGTTGGAAAAAGAGATGGGGCAAGAGAAGAATTCCTCCGCAAGGAAACTAGAGGATTGAGCAGTAGGTGATTCTCGCCCCCCCCCAATAATACAAATGGTTATTAACCGATTTCAGTCAAGTTTGTTTTGCTTTCTCCCAACTGCAGGGTTGGTATAAACACATGGCTGTACACTTTATTTCTCTTTGGTTCTGCTTGTCGAGATATAATAATGTGTCTACAGATATGCACTGACTATGAATCTGTAGACTCATTTGTAGGGATGGGGCTTGAGCCCAGAATCATGCCCCTCGATTAAAATAAAATCCAGCTGCAGACTAAGGGAGGTTAACATTGAGCAAAAGCATTCCTCAGATTACATTCTGCACTGTATGATTTTCCATGTAAATTTTCTAAAATAGAAATTGGATGAACAAATGGTAGTATTTACACAACGCGGTCTTTGGAGGAGACTGTCCTTCAATGCTTGATCTCCCTAACAGCTGGGGAGCCTGTGTCTCCGGCTGCATGGGTCAGGGTGAGTGAAGTGCCCTCCACCCGTTGTGGAACTTGGGCTGAGAAAAGGGTTCTGTTTAACGGACTTCCTCAACCTTAGCAGCATTTAATCTAAATTACTTTAATTGTATTCTGCCGATTCCCTCCATAAACTCCAGCTGTTGGAATTACTTAATTCAACTGGTTTTGTTTTAACATACTGTGTTTCAGTTCAATGCTAAGTATTTAAAATAGAGATAATTGACTACTTTTACTGATGCTAGTGTGTTTAATGTAGCTTAATATCTCATCTCTTTATACTAATCGAAGGCAGCACATATTATGTATACAGGTTTATTCAGTATTTTCAGAGAATGAGCAGAGCCTGTGAAATTCATTAAGTGTTACCACAATAAGAAAAAAAGGACAAACCACAAGAGAAAAACAGACTGTACATGAGATTTCACTGCAAACTAGACTGTTCTAGTGTTTATAAATATTCGCCAGTAGAGAGAAGTACGTGTATTATAGTAATTATGCGTTAGTGCCTCATTAGTAGGAGGTTACATCCATGCTGTTTCTTTTTCCTCTTGTGTATTTCTGATAAGTTAGCATTTTTAAAGTCTTATTTAAAATGTAATAAAAACAGAGGAGAGAGTGTGTGTATATTCAAGAGGAGATCATTTGTAATTCCTTCAGCTGTGTGAAAAAACATACTCTGTGGCTTCTGAGCTTACAGAGAAGATGTAAACTATTGCCTTCCTCATCCAGAATCCGAACCTAATGACTTGAAAAACGGCAAGCAGGTTGAATCAGAACAGAATTTTTATTGTGTTGACATTTTATTCTTGACTATTATATACATTTAAATTCTAGGTCCCTAAAAATGTTTTTTAAAAGGGCCCCTTTCCAGACTCGCATCCCTAGAAATGTCCTTATTATGCACTTTGTAGGTACATTCTGTTTGCAAAATCCACAGACATTTTTCAATCTTTTCTTACTTGACCTTTCTGCCAAATTTTATAAAGTGGACCAAGCTCTCCTTTCTGAGTTCCGTATGCCCCTGGCTTCTAGATAGTCCACACTTCGTTCTCCTTGAATCTGTCTGACTGCTGTTTCTCCACTGCTTTGATGAGATCCTTATTTCCTTTACCTATCACTAACGTATTCCTCTGGATTCCATTTTTTCTTTTCACTGCTCTTCTCACGTTTCATACTGTCCCTCGATGATCTTCGTTCTTATGATTTCAGTCGTCATCATCTAATGCTGAAGATTCCTCTGCTCTGAATTGAATCTGTGAATGCCATTTCCAGCTGTTTATTGGATACCTCTATCCAGAAATCTCATAGGTACTCAGAACTTAACTATAGACCAGTTAGAGTTTGTCTTTCTTCATAAGCTTGTGCCCATTTCTTCGTTCTGTCTTAAATGAAGGCATCACATTCAGTTACCAGCGCAAGAACTTTGGAGGTTTCCCTTGACAGCTGTCATTAGGTTCTTTCCCATGTCCATTCAGGCACCCAGCTCTGCCAGATTTACCCTCAGTATGCTCCCAGATCTATCCCATTCTTTGGGTCTAGCTTACCACCTCTCTAGTTGAAGCTCTAATAATGAACTACTTGGACCATTGCAGCTGACTTTTCACCAAGACTTACAAGGAATGGGAGGATTGCAAAAATTTAGAAAAGGAGTTCGTATAATGGGTATCCAGAAAGAATGACAAAAACCCATCATCATAGGTGTCCTTCCAGACGTTCACTCACACGTTTGCAATAAAAGCATTTGTGCTTGTGTGTTTGTGTGTGTGAACCAGTTAGGACACTCAGCTCAAATCTAGCTCAGACCACCTCAGACAGAAAAGGTGGGAATTTGCTGGGTTTTGTAACCAAACCACAGCAGGGACAGGGACGCGGCTAGGTCTTAAGGATTTCTAGTTATCTCTGTGGAACCTAGTCTTCAGTGTCACCAAGACTGTTTCCGTTTTTCACCTCGTTTCTCTTGGTGTGTCAGTTTCCTCCCCGTATACTCAGTTCTTCTCCGGGACAGACAACTACCACGGGCGGCAGCAGTCAGGCCGCATCGTGTCTGTCTGCTTCAGCGTCGGTGAGGAAGTGGGAGCATCTTGCTTCTGATGCCTAGGTGGAGACTTCTGGAACGGGCTGTGATTGGATTGGCTTGGGTGGGAGGATGGTGTCGGGGAACACGGAAGCTCCTACTAAGACCACGTTTTCGAAATTTGGGAAAAATATTTTTCATAAGTAGGGAGGAGTATTTGGCAGGCAGTTTTATGTACTTTATATATAGTTAGGCCTTGTGGCAAGCTAAACATTTCTTTAAACTAAAAAAAGTTTTTAAAATGGAAATAAAAAGCACACATAACAAAAGTACTAGGGGCCAGACTGCAGCGGCCAGCAGTGTGTTCACTTGGGCTACCAGACTCACTTGTGCAGTTTCTTGAAATAAACTTCTGTCATCTTTTAATTGTAGAGTATCCTGAGTTTGCAAGGGAGCTTTAAAAAAACTGTTACTATTTGCAGCCACTTATCTGTGTGAATCAGTTCTCTGCAACCAAAACAACATTAAAAAACAAAAAACAAAACAAAACAAAAAATAAGGATGCTGCTCTGACTGCAGCTGCCACCTGCGCTCCTCATTTCTGTTTTGTGCTCAACGAAGTTGCTGGTAGCTCTCATTGATTGACTTCATATTAAGTAAGTGTTTTATATCTTAATTTATAAAATTAATAAATTAAAACATTTCTTTCAAATTTTTAAACGAGATTTTGTATGAAAAGATTGTATTGCTAAAAATTTGAAAGCCAGTAGATGAGAGCACAGGTCAGCAAAGTCCCGGTAAAGGTACTATACTGCCTTGTAGTAAATATTTTAGGTTTTGGGCCGTGAGATCTCAGCTGCAACGACTCAGCTCTTCCACTGTCACGTGAAATAGTTAATACATAAATGAACTATGGTAATGGTGCTCCAACAAAACTTTATTTGCAAAACAGGTGGCAGACTAGATTTGGGCTGTGGGCTGGGTATTAGAGCTGTTGCTATAAATGGACAGACTGGACTCTCCAGACTAGTTTCATAGTTGCCTTTAATAGAGAGGACAAACGAGTTGCCCTTTCAGTCTATGTTAACAGTTCCAGAGGGGGTCTTTTAAAACAGTTCTGAGGTTAGTAACGGTAACTTGCTGGTAGCTAGCTAATTGAAATGACATGTTCTGTCACACTGTTTTTGAAATCCACCAACTTTAAATTAGCCCAGATATGCAGCTTTTTAATATATTCTTTAACATGAAATAATCTGCAAGAGTTTGCCTGACCTGTATTTGATGATAATTATTTTTTTATGGTTGAGATTTACTCATTAACTAATCCTTACTTCTGATCTCATTTGCTAGAGTTAAGTGAAGAGTTTAAACTAGGCATACTAATCTCATCTTCCAAATTGACGTTTGTCTTTCTTTTGCTCACAGCAGCTTGGATCATCTGAAACAGAGCCTCAATAAATGAATAATTTGTCACTAGCTAAAAACTGTCATCATTAAGTTGATTAATCAAATGCTGCTTTTAAAGATGGATTGAAACATAAAATAGCCAGCCTGGTCCCACATAACGAAGAGATTAATTTGACACACAAGACAACCAATTTAGTATTGCTCAATGATCATGCTTTATTTAGAAAGCCATGAATTAGTGTATTTTCCCTTGATGTACTATTTTTTGTCTTTCTAACAGGGAACGATGATTTCCTCAAGAGTTAATCTGCTTTCCTTAAACATGAAAGGATATTTTCTCAGCACTCTTAAATTCTAAAACGTGAAACTCTGTCTTATGAGGAAAGAGGGACTTAATGACGGATTAAAAAGCTTACAGTGGAATTCTTTATTTTAGGAAGCTGCTTATTTCTTTTTGTGACATGATTAGGAATGTGATAGTAGACGTCACAGCAAGAGAGACCCCAGAGGCCTGTGCTCTTTCTTCGTTTGGATGGAGATGAACATGGCCTCTACATACATACTGAGATGTCAGTTGTGCACTAATTTGCAGATGAGTTAATGAGATTTTACCACTTTTTCGTGTATGCAATAGTTGAGAGAGGTTTTTGGCAAAGTAAAAAGAATATTAAGTCACAGTATTAGTGTTCTTTTTGTGTGTATATATATTTTTATTGAAGTATATAGTCAGTTTAAAATGTGTGAATTTCTGGTGTACAGCACAATGCTTCAGTCATACATGAACACACATATATCCATTTTCATATTCTTTTTCACCATAAGTTACTACAACATATTGAATATAGTTCCCTGTTCTGTACAGTATGAACTTGTTTATTTTATATTTATTAGTATCTGCAACTCTTGAACTCTCCATTTATCCCTTCCCACCTCCTTCCCCCCCAGTAACCATAAGTTTGTTTTCTATGTCTGTGAGTCTGTTTCTGTTTTGTAAATAAGTTTGTCTTTTTTTTTTTTTTAGATTCCACATATAAATGATATATGGTATTTTTCTTTCTCTTTCTGGCTTACTTCACTTATAATAACATTCTCCAGGTCCATCCATGTTGCTGCAAATGGCATTATTTTATTATTTTTTATGGCAGAGTAGTATTCCATTGTATAAATATGCCACAACTTCTTTATCCAGTCATCTGTTGATGGACATTTAGGTTGTTTCCATGTCTTGGCTGTTGTAAATAGTGCTGCTATGAAAAATGCGGTGCATGTATCTTTTTGAATTAAGGTTCCCCCTCTGGACATAGGCCTAGGAGTGGGATTGTTGGATCATATGGTAAGTCTATTTTTAGTCTATTTTTTGAGGACTCTCCATACTGTTTTCCATAATGGCTACACCAAGTTTTCTTTATATGATTAATACTTAAAGCAGTTGAGGGGTTTATATTCATGAGGTTTATATGGCATGTGGACTTCTAGTCACCCCATATTGAGTAGTATTTTTCATGATGGAAGCAGCAGCAAACATTTCATTAACTAACTTAGGGCTAATGATGCTTTCTGCATATTGTGTTTACTGTGAGTGAGAAGTTGAATTTGATGTTTAAAGAGTTCTGAATTGGATTAGATTTCAAATGCTAAACTGGAAAATTTTTAAAAATAAAGCGATGTGACTTCATTAATAGTTTATGGAAATTTACCACTTGAAAGACTGCACTGATGTGTTTTAGAACCTATTATGGATCATTAGATGACATGCCGTTTTTAGATTTGATGGATTGTTGAAATCTGTTTTGTTTTTTCTTGTTTTTTGGGGAGGAGGACCCTTTGCTGAATGCTCTGTGTGTGTGTGTATGTGTGTGAAGTGTGTAACATCTTTGCATGTGTGTGAATGGCTGAGGATTCTGCCTCCGTGTGTCAGCCTTCTGGTGCTGGTGGACGCTGTACAGGACCCAGGCAACTTTAAACGTGGATAAGGAGACCCTACCTAGGTGAGAGCCGAAGCTAGACCTTCCTGGGTCTGCAGTTCATCTTGCAGGCTTTCTTCCCATCAGTGAAACAGGGTAACAATCAAATAAAACATAGGTATGTTATTTTTAAAGATTCCTTTAAAAAAAAGGTACTAATAATTTTTGATTGTTATTCTGCTTCATAGGGAACTACATTAAATATCTTGTAATAATCTATAATGAGAAAGAATATGAAAAAGAATATGTCCATAAATGTATAACTGAATCACTATGATGTACACCAGAAACTAACACAACATTGTAAATCAACTTTACTTCAATAAAAAAGTAGTTATTAAACATTCATTAGGTACCCTGTATTGTGGGCCACACTGATGCTGGCTTAATGACCCACAAGACAAGACTCCTTAGAGGCTATTTGGAATTGGATCCTTAACAGAAGTGGTCAGAATTTTGCTTGTTGCTGATTTGAAGGAGAATACGTAAAGAACAAACATTTAAAAACTGTTAAATGGATTTTAGGAATTTATTTCCCAAGAGGATAACCCTGGACTAGGAGCCAGGGTTGCTGTGTTCCAGTGCTACCGCCACCAATAAAGAGTTGTGTCACCTTGGGCAACTTTCCTCGCTCTTTTAGGTTGGAAAAGTATAGATTTGTTGCTCAGATAGAAAGTGGGCAACATGAGAGGACAACATAAGAGGAATACATTAATATTTTAATGGTGTTCAGAAGTGTAAGTATACACAGTTGTAGAAAATACATACTTGAGGGAAAAATAAGTTTATCATTGAGAATGAATTCCCGTGAAGCACAGAGAGTGTTAGGATTGATGGCTTGACCTTCAACTCGTCCATATATTTTCCATTCTTAAAAGCAAAAGCATCTCTTCCTCCACTTCCTGCTGCCCTTTCTCCTGATTACAAAAGAGAGAGATTCCTTTTGTAGAAAATTTAGAAAATACAGAAAATTACAAGGAAGAAATGACAACAGCTTTAGTATCCAGAAATAAAGGCCTTAAGATTTTAACGTAACTTTATAGTTTTCTTTCCTTTGTGTATGTATAAACATAATTGGGATCATGCTGAATATAGTATTTCCAGCATATTGCTGTAATAATATACTGTGATTATTTTCTTACATTGCATATCTTCTAAAATATAGTTTTAGATAAATGCATTGTTTTCCAGAACATAAAACTTGTTTAAAATATTTTCTTTGCCATTACAAAGTGTTTTTTGCTGAAAGATTTGGAAAATATAGAAAAATAAAAAGAAGAAAAATAAAATCAATGATAATTCTATTACCCTCCAAAATCAGTCTTTTTTTCGAGTCTTTTTTTAATGCATATTCACTATATCTATAATTTGTTCTAGGTCTTTTTGTTTAATATATATTTTTCCTGTATTATTAAAATTTATCTTATGCATCATTGACATTAAAATTTATAGTGAAGTTTTATATTGTACAATTAATATTTGTCATTAATATTTCTGTGTGATTATGTGTGTAATACATTCAATTACATTTTATAGTTCATGCACTTAACATTTATTGAGGGCCTATTATGTGATAGAAGCTTGGCATACACATGTGAACAGAATAGATGGTGCAAATTGTGAATGGTAGTATATATTCTTTCATAATTTTGTTTCTATTACCAGTGTGTCTTTATATCTGAGCTCCTGCTTTGGCCCTGTCATTGTGAGGTACACATTGTAGTCTACCTGTTTGTTTCATCAATTTGCCATCGGTGCACATTTGAATTGTTACCAAAATTTCCCTAAGAGTATTGTGATGAGTATTCTTATAGTCAGTTCTTTTTTCACATTCTTAATTATTTCCCTATGATAATTTCCTAGAGTCTAATATCTTGATTAAATGTGTTTAAGGGCATAACATGTTTTTAAGACTTTTGATATTTGCTGGCAAAGTGTTCCTCAGAGAGGCTGTGCCAGTTTTCACTCCTGACAGCAATGTAAGTGGGCCGTCTTCCCAGACAAAAAAAGGTGTGTCATTGGGGTTTTAATTTTCACGTCTTGGTTTTATGCCAGAAAGCTCCCCCTACTCTCATCAGTTCTAGATTATATACATTTAAAATGTACACAATTTCATTTAAAATTTTAAATTCTTAATTTAAGTGAAAATTACTCCTTTTGTTGAATAACGGTGTAAGAATCAACTTTTCCCCCTCTCAAATAGCTCACCAGCGACACCAGCACCGTTCATTGAATAAGTAATCCTTTCCACGCCGGTGTGAAATGCCATCTTTGTTGTGTGCTTGGATTTATTGATGGGGTTTCAGTACTGTTCTCTTTTATTTACTGAACAGTTTTCGTTCATTTTAATATCTAGCAGCACAAATTCTCCTTCCTTTTAAAAAACCTTTTCAGTGTTTTCTTGGGTTTACCTTTTTGTTCTCTCAGATGCATTCTTCCTCTTTTTTCAAATTCAGATATATTCTCCTTTTACCTTTTTAATTTCAGTAGTTATTTAAAAGGGTGTTTTAAAATTGTCAATCAGATCTTAATTTTTTCTCCTCTCCTCTTATTAATTTTCTAACTTTGGGTCATGTGTTAGAAATTCTGGGTTTTATATGTCAAATTCTTTGAAAGTTTCTTTGAGAACTTAATACGTAGTCAACTTTCATAAATGCTTCATTTTTGAAAAGAATGTCTCTTGCTATGAAAATCTCTTATATGAAAGTGTTAAATTACACTTTAAAAGTGTATTATTCAAATATTCTATTTTCTAAATTTATTTTTGTTTCATTTCATCTGTCAGTTTCTGAGTGAGGTATGTTAAAGCATCTCTCTGTAACTGAGAATTTGTCACGTTACCTTTTCATTTTTAATAGTTTTATTATGTTGTTAGGTACATAATGGTTCATAACAATTTTGTATTCTTGATGTTTATACTCTTTGACCTATTTTGAACCTTGAGTTTGAATTCTTTATTGTCAGATATGGCCACACCTACTTTTGTTTTAGCTTTTTCCTTGTTTATCTCTGTTGTTTTAGTATTATTTTTATTTTTAATGAAAAACTGCAAAAAGTTTTGAGTCAAATTCTATTAAAAGAATTACACTAAACAACTTTAGTTCCTGTTTTTCCCTGCCAGCACTCCCAAAATACACGCACTTTTACTTCTCTTGGCTGTTTCTTCTGGTATTTACCCCCAAGTTTCCAGATAATGTGCTTATGTGGTTGTAGATTTCTTTTTTTTTTTTTTTTAAATATATGCCATACTTTTTGTTTTGTTTTGTTTCTGTTTTTCTTTTGGGGAGTAATTAGGTTTATTTATTTATTTATTTTAACGGAGGTACTGAGGATTGAACCCAGGACCTCGTGCATGCTAAGCACACACTCTACCTCTAAGCTATACCCTCCCCCTGGTTATAGATTTCTTATTATCCAAGAAGAAATAACTTCTTTCTACCCACTCAGTATGGTTACATCATAATTTTTGGTAAATAAATTTTTAGCATTTACTTCACAAATAGCTAACTATACAGCTAACATTTATTAAGTACTTAATATGAACTGGGCATAACTTTAAGTGTTTGTATTCATTAATTAAGCCTATTATCCCAATAATTCTAGTAGGTGAGTACTATTATTATTTATTAATTTTGTAAGTGGGAGAACTAATGTTCTGAGTGACTTACTTTATTATGAGTACATAATGACTTTCACTACTGAGTTAAAGCAGAAACTATGATTATAATTCCTTGATTTTTTTTCAATAACATTGTTATGTTTGAAGTTATTATTTTTTACTTAAAATCCAGCAAACTTTGAACAATTAATAACTTTTTTAATTTGTTTAAGAAAACTGACTTTTGGTGACATATTCTTAACTTGATTTATCTTTTTTTAACATTTTTTATTGATTTATAATCATTTTACAATGTTGTGTCAAATTCCAGTGTAGAGCACAATTTTTCAGTTATACATGAACATATACACATTCATTGTCACATTTTTTTCTCTGTGAGCTACCATAAGATCTTGTGTGTATTCCCCTGTGCTATACAGTATAATCTTGTTTATCTTTTCTACAATTTTGAAATCCCGTCTATCCCTTCCCACCCCCACCCCCTTAGCAACCACAAGTTTGTATTCTATGTCTATGAGTCTGTTTCTGTTTTGTATTTACGCTTTGTTTTGTTTTGTTTTGTTTTTTTTTTAGATTCCACATATGAGCGATCTTATATATATTTTTCTTTCTCTTTCCGGCTTACTTCACTTAGAATGACATCCATGTTGCTGCAAATGGCGTTATGTTGTCGCTTTTTATGGCTGAGTAGTATTCCATTGTATAAATATACTACCTCTTCTTTATCCAGTCATCCGTTGATGGACATTTAGGCTGTCTCCATGTCTTGGCTATTGTAAATAGTGCTGCTATGAACATTGGGGTGCAGGTGTCATTTTGAAGTAGGGTTCCTTCTGGATATATGCTCAGGAGTGGGATTCCTGGGTCATATGGTAAGTCTATTCCTAGTCTTTGGAGGAATCTCCATACGGTTTTCCACAGTGGCTGCACCAAACTGCATTCCCACCAGCAGTGCAGGAGGGTTCCCTTTTCTCCACAGCCTCTCCAGAATTTGTCATTTGTGGATTTTTGAATGATGGCCATTCTGACTGGTGTGAGGTGCTACCTCATTGTAGTTTTGATTTGCATTTCTCTGATAATTAGTGATATTGAGCATTTTTTCATGTGCCTGTTGATCATTTGTATGTCTTCCTTAGAGAATTGTCTTGATTTTCTTTCAGTTTATAGTTGCCTTATTTTAAAATTTGCTTTATTTGCTTCATCACTAATTCTTCCCCCAAAGCAAATGTAGAACTTCTTTGAATATTATTTTCCTCAATGGTCAAAACATAATAGGTAACCAGTCAGGGCCCACCCCCCCAACCCCGTCAGCCCTTCTGGAGTCTTGTGTCCTCTTGCTCCAATCGAGAAGGACTGTCTTCTAAGCCTGCACCCTTGTGTCAGATTCCTTAGTCCCTAAATCCTGAGTTTTTCCCCTTCTTGCTCTTGCACTTTGATGGGACTCTTTCTCTAGTAGTACATGAATGGTAGACGGTACAGAGGAGATACATTTTTTCAGATTTTCCATATTTACTTTACTTACATACATTCTGCTTGGGTGTTGAATTCCATTTGAAAATAATATTCTAACAGAATTTTGAAAGCATTGATTCATTTTTTCTAGTTTTTAATATTGTGCTTGAGATGCGTGATACCATTTGATTTTCTAACCTTTGTATTTAACTTTTTTCCCCCTCTGTGGAAGATTTTATGACCATTTTTATTTCCATTACAGTGACAAATTTCATGATGATATATCTTTGTGTTTATCTTTTCTCATTTAATATTCTGGGCATGCTTTTCTCATTTATGATGGTGGGTCTTTTTTAATATAGAGTTTTATACCCTAATGTTCTGGGAAAATTTCTTACATTATTTCTTTGATAATTTGCTTTTCACTCTCTTTTCTATTTTTTCTGGAATTCTTAGAAGGTATTTAATTGAGTGTTATCCATTGTTTTATTGTTTGTTCTACTTTCAGAGAGGTTTTATCAGCTACCTCTTGATCCTTTTACTGATTTAAAAAACATTTCTGCTATCACTTTGTTTTTAAATTTAAGAGCTCTTTTGTGATCTTTGAATGCTCCCTTGTTTCAATGATACAATATCTCATCTCTCAGAGTAAATGTTTACTGTAAAAAAATTCTTCTTACATTGTTCATTTCATCTAAATTGCCATTTCCCATTCCTGTTATGTTTCAGCCTCTTTTCTCATATATCTGTTGATTTTTGCTTGTGCATTCCCACCAATGCGTGAGGGTAACTGCAAGCTTCACTTTGGGGGATTTATGTGACTGGGGCTTGACTTGTAGCTTGGTGGCATCACCACAGAGTCAAATTGATTTGGTGACATTGATTTTTCACTAGGATACCCAAATGTGAGAATCTGTAGTTCTTCTATCCTGGGCTAGTCAGTACTCCAAGGAAGGAATCCTCCCTTCTCCTTTTTGCAGTTTTAAATCTGGCTGCCACAGTTCTGGGGTTATGACTCTTACCATTGGTATGTAGACTGTCATTTAGTTTTCCTGTTTGCAGTCTGATGACCCTCCTACTCGGTGAGGATATTGGACCCACCTGGAAAATTCAGGCTGGTCTCCCCATCTTTAAACCCTTGGCATACTCACACCTGCAAGCTGCCTTGTCCTGTGTGAGGCCCTGGGCATCAGGATGTGGACGTGTTGGGAGGCCGTCCTTCTGCCTCATGCTCGCTGGCCAGGATGGCTGTGTGGTGCTCCCTCCTCATCTCTCGCTGTGCTCTTTAAACTCCCTGGAGACTTCCCTTTTCTCTGCCCACACCCAGCCCCGGAGTCTCCTCTGTCAGAATTCCAACTTTGGAAATTTGTTCTCATAACTCTGTTTTGGGGGCAAAGTTCTCTTTATGCTGGCGCTCAGTGCTTCTAATCGTTTTAGTTCCTGTATTGGGTCAGAGAGACTGGATGTGAGGGTCAGCGCTTCATGCTTGATCACAAACTTTACAGCCGACTCCTAGCTGTTGACTTGTCTTTGACCCTGGTTCTTCCAACTTTCTCTTACCGATAGGATACAGAGGAGGAAGATGCAGAAGCGACTCTGTAGTAACCGCTTGGGGTTACCTACTATAGAAAGAGCAATGCAACTCGTTTTATGAGAACCTTGGAGTCCTCAGGCCATGCTCTCTAGTGGGATATTTTCTGCCTTGTAGGGGGGAGCCGTGGCGTTGAATTGTGGAGACTGCATTAAAAGGGTGTATTACCACAATTTGCTGAAACACGTGTTCTGGGAGCTGCAAATTCTCAATCCCCGTTAGTCTTCTGCCAAGAGTAGCCATCACGACAGAAACAAGCCCAAGTTCACAGTCACTGGACCTGGAAGACGTCTGTGCCTCGCTGCTTGGGACTCAGGTGTTGCATGAACTTCTGTGGTGCCCAGAGCGCAGGCGACTGTGTTTGCAGCTGTTCCTGTGGCACCAAAAACATGGTCAAAGAGCAAGGAGAAGCCCCACGTCTGTTGTCTTTGTCAGCCTTTCTCGTTGGCTGTGTAGTCTCCAGAAATTCCCCCTTGTTTTACTTTGCAGGTGGCACCTCTCCTCTCTCTTCTCTGCTTCTGGTGCTGCAGTGGATATTTTTTTTAAAAAATATTTATTCTGTAATTTTTGGATTTCAGGGAAGGAGAAGAGGTAAACATGTCATTTATCAGCCACCTGGAATAGGAGTATTCAGAACCCCCTTTTTTTTAAAAAGAAACGTGAGCATAGTTATAAGAGCTTTAAGAGTGGTGAACATACAGAAGTCAGCGTCTTGCCCGCTCAGCTCCCCAGGCCCGGCAAAGACACACGCACAAGTTTGTTCCCAGCATGTGGATCACTGAGGAAATGCCACAAGCTTTAAACATGTAGGTGTTACTGCCATATTCGAGGAGGAAGACCGGAAAGAAAATTGTGCCAATTGTGGCACGTCTGTTCTTTTAGCAGCAGTAACTTGGCCAGAATTTTCCTGGGTGACGTATGTAGCCAGTGCCTCCGGCGCCCCATGTCACGTCTCCTCGCCCACCTCTGTTCGTGGCCGCAGCTGCGCTGGACAGTTCCATGCAAGTTCGCACTCCCCTGGTGCCGATGGAGCCGCGCTTCGTGTGTGCGCCGTGTGTCTTGCTCGCTTCCTCGGGGCCCTCTCGGATGCTGCGGGAGCCCGCTCGGTCCCCGTGCGTGTGCAGCCCACAGGTGTGGGGGTGTTACCACCCTCAAGGTCAGCCCTCAGCCCGTGCCAGGCAGAACGCAGTGGCTAATGCACCAGCCCCCTGTCCTTCGGGTGGGCCCTTGTTGGGGGGACTGTGTATGCTGCTCAGGTGGTCCTGGCTGGAGCCAGTCCTCATGGCGCGGTGAGGAGCTTGGTGATACAGCCTTGTTCTGTTTTCTCCTTCTTTTTCTCTATTCTCCTGATTCTCTCACCTGGAATTACCTCCCAAGAAATCACTTGTACCCAAGGTCTTGTCTCAGATGGAACCCAAACAAAGACAATACTAAGTGTCTCCTTTAGAATTTTAACGAAGCTCTGCATGCGATTGACTGGGGTGCTTCACCCCTGGCCTCACCTCATGGGGCATGTAGAGGAAACACAGGGAGCACCGCTGGCTTCTCAGTGTATTTTACTGACCTTCAGAAATGTCACTTATGAGAGCGTAGCTGCCACGTAATTTTTCTAGTTCACCAGCACCCCAGGGCCACGATGTTGCGGGTAACAGAGAAGGGGTGAGGGAACCGGCTGCTGCTTGCTGCATGCGCTGTGTCGGGCTCTTTTTATGGGTTTCATTTAATCCACTGAATAACCCTTGAAGATGGACGTTAAAATCTCCACCTTGCAAAAGTCTGAGGGTAAAGCAAGTAAACAGTGTGGCCGAGGCCACCACAACCAGTAAGCGGCAGGTCCCAGGCACCAGTGAGGCCGCTTCAAAGCCCTTGCTTGTTTGAATGTTCACTTCGCTGACGGGACTTTTAAATGGATAGTGTTGAATGTGATTTATTTTTTTCACATGTCCAATATTTTTTAAACTTTGTTTTAAAATTTTTCTTCAGGTAGTGTGTGCACATGGTACAGAATTTGAACATCCCAGAGGTGTGCAGTGAAAAGCACGCCCCCCCACCCCCCGCCTCTGCTCCAGGCCTGCGCAGGAGGCTTCTGCTGTTACTGGCTGCTTGTGTATTCTTCCAGAGATGTGCGCTCTCTATATGTGTTATTTTATTTTTATTTTTATATATACCATGCACATTGCTCTTTTAGTTGCCTTGCTAACTTTCCTTAAAATATGTGAGAGATCCTTTCAGTTGATTCTCAGAAAGGTGACATTATTTTCGCTATTTTTAACTGTTCCAGAGTGACCCACTGTATGGATGCATCCTAATCTATATTGTCTGTTAAATTTTATCGTATAAAAACTTAACACTTTTTGATACTGGTTGAACCAGTTATTTAAAAATTCTTTTAGAGCAAATTAGTGGCATAAATTATTTAGAATTTACAAAACACAAGGAATGTTTTCTAAAAATACAAATGCAGGGAATTTTTGTCTGTTAATGTGCAGGGAATTTTGAAATGAGCAATTTAAATTCCCTTCAGTTAGGTATCTCTGTCTGCCCCGTGCTGCCCTTTTACAGCCGCGTCGACTTCCTTCCCACCCCGTCCTCTCTGGAACTTCTGGCAGCCGCTAGTCTGGTCTCCATTTCTATAATTGTTTTTAGATATCAAGAATGTTATATAAATGTAATCATATAGTGCATAGATACTTTTTTTTTTAAATAGGATTCTTCAGGATCAGAGTTAAACTCATAGATTGTATTTCTAAATGGACACAAAACCTTTTCTGGAGGTGGGATTGGCCCGAGGAGAAGACGCCTCACAGTGCAGTTGTGACCGAGGCCTCAGCCCATCTGCAGGGAGCTCTGGAACCGGTGGTCCTTCAGAGCTGTGCCACAGTGAGGGAGGAAGGCTGGGTCCATATGGCTCTATTGGTTCTACTGGTTCTTCATGTACACTTTAGAGTCAGCTTGTAGATTTCTGCAGAGGATCCTGCTGGGCTTTTGATTTGAATTGTGTTGAATTTATAAATCTATTTGATAGGAATTGACATATTAAGAATATTAAATCTTCCAATCATTAAATGTATATATCTATTTTTATTTAGGTCTTCTTTGATTTCATTCATTGGTGTTTTGTAGCTTTCAACATATGTACAGATCTTGTATATATTTTATGAGATTTATACCCAAGCATTTCATTTTTGGTGATACGGAAATAACCTTTAAAGAAAATTAAATTTTCACTTGCTCATTGCTAGTATACATTGTCCTGTGATCTTGCTAAACTGACTTACTAATCTTACTTGCTCTTTTGCATATTCCTTAAAATTTTCTCCTGAAATAAACAGTGATCTCATCTGTAGAGAGAAAGTGTGTGGCTTTATTTCTTTCTAATTGGTATGGCTTTTATTTCTGTTTCTTGCTTTCTCTCACTGGCTGTGTCTTTCATTAAATGTTAACTAAAAATGATGAAAGCAGACATCTTTGCCTTGTTTCCGATCTTGGGGAAAAATATTTAGTCTTTAACTCCTATGTATGATGTTATCTCTAGATTTTTTTGTAAATGCTCTTTATTAGAGTGAGAAATTTCTCTTCTATTTCTAATTTGCCAAGAGATTTTATGATGAATAGATGTTGAATTTTATCAAATGTTTTTTTCCTGTGTCTATTGATACAGTCATAACAGTTTCCACTTTAGTTGTTTAATATGGTGAATTATGTTTGATTTTTCAAATGTTGAACTAACCTTGCATTCCTGGGATAAATTCTATTTGGTCATGCTATACTATTTTTACAAATATGCTCCTGGATTTGATTTGTTAATATTTTGTGAGAATTTTGTGTCTGTGTTCATGAAAGATAATGGTTTGTTGTAATGTTTTTATCTGGTTTGGGTATCAGGATAATGGGCTAGTTTATAAAATGAGACAGAAAGTACTAATTCTTCTTCTATTTTGTGGGGAAGAGTTTGTGTAGAATTGATGTATTTGATACTTTTTTCCCCCAGTAAAGCCACCTGGGACTGTAGTTTTCTTTGTAGGATTTTTTAACTACACATTTATTTTCTTTAGTAGATACATGCAGATTCAAATTGTTTATTTCTTCTTGAGTAAGCTTTGGCAGTTTGTGTCTCTCAAGGAGACTGTCCATTTCATCTGTTTTGTCAAATAGATGGCCATAGGTTGTTTGTAATAGTCATTCGTTGTCCTATAACTGTATGATCTGTGATATTATCCCCTCTTTCATTTCTGATTTTGGCAATTTGCATCTTCTCTCCTTTTTTGTTAATCAGTCTGGCTGGAGGTTTGTCAATTTTACTAACCTTTCCAAAGAACTAGCCTTTGGTTTCATTGGTTTTTTTTTTTTTTCTTCCTATTTTCAAATTCATTGATTTCTTTATTATTATTCTTTGATATCTTTATTAAAATTTCTTTTTCCTGCTTGCTTTGAGTTTAACTTGCACTGCTTTTACTTGTTTCTTAAAATGGAAGCTTGTATCATTGATTTGAGACCCCTCTTTTTCCCTAATAAAAGGGGTTAATGCTCTGCATTTCTCTTTATGCCTTGTTACGCGTTGTGAGTTGCATCTCACAAATTTTGCTGTTTTGTTTTTATTCTGATTTAATTAAAATGTTTTCTAATTATTCTTCTGACTTTCTCTTTGACTAACGGGTTATTTAGAAGTGCACTGTTTAATTTCCAAATATTTGGGGAAATTTTTAAGATATATTTCTGGTTTTGATTTCTAGTTTAATTCTGTCATTGCCAGAGAACATACTTGATATCATTTCAGTTGTTTTAAGTTTTGAGGGGCTTGATTTATATCCTGGAGTATTTCTTGGTGAATGATCTATGTGCACTTCAAAGAATTGCATATATTCTGCTGGCATTGGGTGTCAATTAGGTCAAGTTGGTTAATAGTGTTTAGGTTTCCTGTATCCTTACTGGGTTTCTGGTTTTTGTTCTGTTAATTATTATTGAAGTCAGTAGCACTGAAGTCACCACCTATAATTTTGGATGTGTCCATTTGTCCTTTCCCCTCTATCAGTTTTTGCTTTATGTATTCTAAACTTCACCTGTTAGGAATGTAAACGTTTAGAATTGTTTTGTCTTCTTAGTGCATTAACCATTACGTTTAGCCCTTAGAATATTCCTTGCTTTGTACTCTACTGTGTCTGGTTTTAGTATCGTCACTCCAGCCCTCTTTTGATGGTTATTTTGTAAGATATATTATAGCTCCATTCTACACTTTTAACCTGTTTACATCTTTAGGTTTAAAGTGGTTTTCAGTTGGGTCTTGCTTTTTTGCTATTTGGGAATCTTCGTTTTTAGAATAATGAATTTTATCATTTATATTTAATGTAGTAATTGATGTAATTGGAATTATATCTACCATTGTGCTGCTGGGTTTTTTCCTGTTATCTTTGTGCCTCTTTCCCCTTTTTCCTCTGTCTGCTTCTGCATTATTTAAAAAAAATTTCACCTTATCTCCATTAGTTGGCTTATTATTTACATTCCTTTTAAATATTTCTTAGTTGTTTCTTAGTATTTACAATATACATATTTATATAATCATACTGTAAATAATATCCTGCTTCACATACTACATAAGAGCCTTACAGCAGCATATTCCCAATCTGTCCCTCTTTCCTTTAATCTTTTATGCAATCATATATTTTATTTTTACATTTACTGTACAATAAACCCTCGATTCATTGCTACTGTTTTAAAATTAGACAATCAATTATCTTCTATAGCTACTAAAACAGAAAAATATCTTTTACATTTCCCTTTATTTTAATCATTTCTGGAGATGTAATTTTGTTGTGTAGTATCAAGTTTCCTTCTGATAACATATTCCTTATTATTACTAGAGAACTTTTGAATAAACATATTTTGTAGTGCAGCTCTGCTGGTAATGAATTCTCTCAGCTTTTGTTAGATGTTTTCACTGGGAATAGGTTTCTGAGAAGATAGGTTTTTTTTTTTTCCTTTTCAGGATTTTAAAGGTGTCACTTTGTTGCCTTCTGGATTGTGTAGTTTATGACAGTCTGCTATACTTCATATCTTTTTTACTCAGTATGTTATGTGTCTTTTTCTTCCCATCTTTCTTCTGCTTTCCGAGTTGTCTTTTTATCGTTGGTTTTGAGACGATGTGGTGAGAAGTACTGTGCCTGTTTCTGTGTGTATGTATGAAGGGCTGGTTTGTTTTTCTGTTTCTTGTTTTAAGCGTTCATCCTTTTTGGGGTTTTCTGAGTTTCTTTGGTTTATGGTTTGCTATGTTTCATTATTCTAGGAAATTACTGGGCCATTATCTTTTCAAATATTTCTCTAGCTTGTGTTCGTCTTCTTTTTCCGGTGTTTTAGGCCGTTTGATATTCTCCCACAGCTCTCAGATGCTCAGTTCTGTTTGAGTCACTCTTTGTCCTCTTGGGGTTTGGACCCGTTGACCTATCCTCAAGTTCACTATTGCTTTCCTTGGCTGTGTTGGTTCTACTGACGAGCTTGTGGAAGGCATATTTCACCTCTAATACCAGGTTTTTACATTTGTAACATATCCATTTTTCTTTTTCTTACAGTTTCCAAATACCTGCTGAAATTTGCCATATGCATGTTGTCTACATTTTCCATGAAAGCTTTTTCCATATTAATTGTAGTTTGATCGTTCCAGCATCGGATTCTGGCTCTTCAAATCAGAGACGAAGCTGGTTGATTGCCTTGTCTCTTGATGGTGCAATTTCCCCTCATTTATTTTTGGTGTCTTTTTTTTTTTTTTTAAAAAACGATTTTCTATTGAATGTTGGGCATCATGTATATGACAGCAAAGGCTTAGGTGAATAGTATTTGTGCCTGAACTTGGCACAACTTTTGCAATGCTAGGTCGTGTGTGTGTGTGTGTGTGTGTGTGTGTGTGTGTGTGTGTGTGGTTGAGGGTGTTGAGTTAACATAAACAGGAGCTGAGTTGGGTTTAGATTTGGTATCAAATTCTTCTAGGGTTACTTTATGTTTAGGTTGGGACTTGAGTTCCTAAAGGGTTTTTGCTGATGTTTGTGCTCTACTCTTAGCTTTTAACTTTTCCAGTGCACTTGTGTCTTACAAGTGGTCCCTCCGTGTTCATAGTTTCCCACACTGGTGGTAAATTGTTTTTGCTTCTTACTTGGAACTCGCTGGCCTGGTAGTAGGAGTCGTGAAGGTTTCTAGTGTCTTGACTTAGCCTTAGTCCTAGGTAGGTCCTGTATCCCTGAGTCTTGGAGGTGAGGCTTCCTCTGTGATCTTACCCCTTCCTCCATCATAGCCGAACTCTGCCTTGTTCTGTGTCAGGTCTCGTGAAGAAGAGAGTTCCTTCCCTTTCTCCCAGTAGGAGATCTCTAAATGTCTGAGTCCAGGACAGCTTCCTACCCCTCCCTCAAAGACAGAGGGTTTTGTTTTTCACCCTTCCCTCAGCCACAGTGGGCTTACAAATGTGCCTTAGGGTGCCAGGGTTTGCTGCCCTTACCCCAGCAACCTAAAGATTTCGTTTTGTATAGAAACAGGGTGAGACAGGGCTCTGTGCCTCCCCTCCTGCGGTGGCTGTTCCTGCCCTAGCAGCCTGCAACACTGAAGGAACGTCCTCTGGTCTTCTCCCCTACCCTTGATCTGTTCCTTGCACATAACTGAGCTCAGAGGAGAAGAGCCTGTGTGAGCTCTCAGTTTCTGCAACCATCAGGGATTTTACACTCTCATGCCAGTGTGCACTCAGTTTAACAATTTCTTAAAAATTTTATTTGAATTCTTCTTACATTCTTGTATGGTACCTTGAGTCTTTCCTCTTGTGCTCTGCCACAAAGTAAGCCAGTGTTTGTGTTTTTGCCTCCTTAGAGAGGTCTGTCTTTCCTCATAATTTAATGCTTCTTGGTGGCCATGTGATTTTTGCTCTGGTAGGCTCAAGGAAAATCATGATTTTGTACCTAAATGGATTTTTCTTTTTGTCTAGGTAGTAGTGATGCTCTTTTCAGCTTTCTAAATCATGGGCAGAAGTGGAGTTCCTTGAGCTGCATCTTTAAGAGGCCATTCCACTACTCTGTAAGGCCAGCTGTTCTGGATAGTGTGGTATATGATACGTGCCCAGTGTCACAGCTTTGCTGTAGAGCTGGTTTCATGGTTTGATACAGTGTTTTGTGGTATCTCATGTTGGTGAATCAAGTACTCTGTGAGTCCTTGGATATTAGTGCTAGCTTAGGCCATGGGGGCGGGAAAGGTAACCCTAGAACAAGATCCCAGGTTGTTCCCAGCGTCGATCCTATGTAAGATGAATCTCTTCAAGGGTGGAAGACTTCTCAGCTAGTCATCTTGCCACCAAGGGGATATTTGGTCCCAAGGGGTGGTGCCATACTGGGGGCTTAGCAGTGATCTCACTCAGTTGCTGCCAGGTTGGACATTCAGCGGTGGCAGTGACTAGCTCAGCCTTGGTAAGTGGGAGCCCACACTCCTGGGCTCATGCACACCCTCCAGTCCTGCTGCCATGCTTACTTCATTCGTGGACTGCGCTAGCACCGGTGTGGGAGATTACAGAGACTGCGTGACATCGGCTGGCTGTCACACTGCCCTGGTGACTTGGTGCCAGTTCTGTGGTAAATGCTCTCTGGTGACAGTTAACACGTAAGGCAGAGATCTTCCTGCTTTTGTGCTCACACTCATGTGTCCTCCACGTGCCTTGTCCTTAGACGTCCTTGCTCCTAACCCTCCAATCCATTTTCCCCTCCAGGCCCCTGAGATACAGCTGGGACAGTCCCTGCTGCCCACGGGTCCACGCGTGTTCTTACCGCGAGCTACTGCTCTTTTCGCATGAAGTGATTGACGAACCACGCCGCCCGGTGCTCTGGCCGTTGGAGGCTCTTGCTTCGCTGCCCTCTCACCATTACGTCTGAGCGTGGTCGCGGTGCGGCAGTCTGCTTCTCGCTGTCCCCCACACGCTGTGAGCCCGGCCCATACGTGAGCATGCTTGCATTTCCCCTCCGCCAGCCAGTGACAAGTGCCTGCTCTCCAGCCCCTGCAGCCGTGGTGGAGATGTGAGTGAGAGGTGCCAGTGCAATAGTGGAGGGCAGCAGAGAGCGTACGACTTTCCTGTGCCCGAGGCTTCCCGTGTCCTCGGGCCCTGCGTGCCCCCAGGCCCGACTGTGTGGCTTGCACCGTGCTCTGTGTCGTTGCTGTACCTCCTCGGCCAGGTGACTCCGGCCGCTAGCTCATGACGCTCATGACGGGAAGCCCTGTCCACGTGGCCACTGGGTGTCCCGGTCGGGGCCGGCAGGGTGATAGCAGCTACTTTTTATGCGGTGTATAGTTCTCTGCTGCAGATGGCGTATCTTTGTTCCAGATTCCTTGGGGTTTGTGGTTTCTTGTGGGAGGGCTGCCTTGTGCATTTTAAGAATTCAGCAGCATCCCTTGCCTCTAGCCACAAGCTGGTAGCCTCAGTCCTTGCCTCCCTCAGCTGTGACAAGCACAGGTGTCTTCAGCCATTGCCAGCAGCTCCCTCTGGAGCAAAAGTTCCCCCGGTTGAGAACTGCTGGTCAAGACAACCCAGGCTCCTTTGGACTATGTTGGCACTTGGAGGGGGAGAGCTACCATAGCCTTAGGGCGAGCCTCTAGATGTGTGTTTTTGTCAGTTCCATGTGAATGTGAACTTCTCCTGCTCTTCCTCTTGTAGGAATGGAGAGGAGTTCATCCCCCAGGTCGCGGCCTCCTGCGAAGGGCTCGGGCGCCGTCCATCTGCGCGAGCGCAGGTGCCACGCCCGGCCTGGGGCTGCACTTGTGGCTGCTGCTTGGTTATGTTTGTGGTACGTTACTCTCACCTACCATGGTCCATTCGGGTTTTTCAGGGGCCGAATCGGTGGATTAAATGGGGTGCAAGAGGGACCACCACCCTTCCAGGCTTTAAAATCTTTGGCTTGGTGCTGCTCCTGCTGCTGTCCCCAGGATAGGCGCTTGTTTCTGACATACTGTCTTGGCTGGGCGTGGGAAGCAGCTTCTAAGGCTTTTGCATGGATTTCTACCCTATAATAGCTCTTACTCCAAGGGCGAAGAACCAGTATGAGGATTCTGCCAACTACAAAGTATGTCCAGTCTGATTACATATTTGGAGGCCAGAAAATGATCATTCCTGGGTTGAGACACCTCGTGGGTGGATCGGACCCAGTTTGTGATAGAGCTTGGCTACAACTCCATTCATTACCTTTCTCCGTTCTGTTACCATTTGAAAAGGGAAGCCACAGTGGTGCTTTGTGTCCCCAGATAGCAATGTCATTTCACGTGTCCAGCAGTCTTCAAAAGACTTGAGTATTCCTTTTCTCCATTGCACGGTTGTCCAAGTAAAGGGCCATGCATTCATCTAGGGAAGGACTGGCAGAATTACTGAATACATATGGCGCAGTGTTTCAGGGGCCATCGTCAGAGGGACCTGGCCTCCCCTTCAGTCAGCAAGTTCTGGATTTGAGAACTGGCTCAGGACTAGGTAAGCAATCATGACTTTACTAGGCTGGCTGCCCTTGGTTTCCTAACCATGTATCCTTGACTTAAAAAAAGCACATAAATTAAGCAATACTCTTGTTGCCTGCCCATGTTTTTTGCTTCTGTGAACACTGTGTTCCAATAACCATCTCCATATCCCTTTGGAGACTGAGGCGCCCTGGTGGCCGCTCCAGTCTTGCCGTTCATCACAATAATTGGGCCCACTTTGCTTTTGATGACCTCTTTCACTTCAGGATTCTGGATCTCTGTTCTGTAATAGTGTGTCCAGCCATCAGCCTTGGCCTCCAGAGTGCCCACTGAGCTTCACAGTGGTGCTGATGGCTCTTTTCCTGTCACATTCATGTCAGTAACTTTGGCATTTGGAGTGCACTCTGGCCGCTTTCACGAACGTGGCTGGTGGGTTTTCTGGACATAAGGAGTTACGCCTGTTTTCACCTACCTCCTTCTATCATCTTTTAAGCTTCCTTTTTCCAGTATTATAGCAACTCTATAATTGCAGCTTTACTTAGTGTGGGCCGTTGATTCCCCAAGCTTCCCGGGAGCTATCCTACCAGTGTGTTAGAATTGTTCACTGGAGTCCTTACCACGGAGCGAGCTACTTACCAGTAGTTGGGGGATGGGTAGGTCCGCCCTGAAGAGGGGGTCTGGGTGGAACACCGCAGTGTCCACTCACTCACTCACTCACTCAGAATCGTGCTGTACCCACCGTTACCTCCTGTGTTAGTTTTACAATGGCTTTTGTCAGAAGTGACACAATCCACCCTGGTAGCAGGATCGCCAGGTAAGTGACTCAGACTGCGTAACAAACAGAATTCGGATGTCTGAGGAACAAGACGTTTTCCAAAGGAAAGCTTTAAAAGGTGTGGTGGAGTTACGGGAAGTGGCAGCTGCAGGCAAAAGGCTGGCCAGAGAACAGGTAGGAGAGACGCCTCCAGCCTAGGAGGAGAGTTAGCCCTGCATTTAAATAGCTGTAATTGAAAATCCAGAGGTTCTATTCACATGTGGACACTGTGCTCAGGTCTGTTCGTTATTATCTGGCCTTTTCAACCCAACAGAGAGCTTATCATCACTGTTGCCAAAACTGGCCTTTACTGTGCAATATAAAGATGACTGCGACCGTTCACTGAGTGTTTACGGTAATCAAGTGCTTTGTAAAACATTAGCTCCCTGGGTACCCTTGTACGCATGTGGAGGGGCGGCCACTGGAAGGGTGCCCCTTGTCAAGCTCTCACCTTTATGGTTCTGTGCTTACTCCAATGAGGTCAGTGACCGTAACTCAAACAACTTCATCACTCCTGTTTGGGGATTGCTGTTAGAAACTGTGGAACATTGTTGTTTTCTGCAAGAGGATTTGGTTTTCTGAAAGCAGTCAAGAGTCATTCAGAGACAAATTTGTCAAGGAAAGAGATTCCAAGTAGGTAACACAATTTTAGTTCTTTAAAAAAAATTGACTTTTTGATTATTAAGTAGCAGTAATCTCAGTTTTCTTGGATGCTTGTAAACCATCTCTAAAGCATTTCTCAAAAAGTAGTTCTAGAATATGCTCTGAGCAATGGCAGCATTGTTTGTACTCCTAAGGGGAGTATCTGAAGAGCGACACTTACATAGATTAAATTCTCTTAATTCCATTTATTTGACTTTGTACACAGACAAAGAAATGGAGGGAAAGCATTGTATTGATTTGAAAAGTAGAAAGACGTGTTCCCTCAAATTAAAAAAATTTGACTTTATTCATTTTCCCCTCTTAAGTCGTATTTGTTTTGCCCAGTCTATTTTATAATATAAGGTTTTGATAGACTTGTTTTCATATACTTTACCTTTAGAATCCTTTTTTCAAATTGAAGTATAGTTGATACACAATACTGTATAAGTTACAAGTGTGCAATATAGTGATTCAGTTTTTAAAGATTCTATTCCATTTATATTTATTATAAAATGTTTTCTATATTCCCAGTGTTGTACAATTATCCTTGTAGCTCATTTTATAACTCTTACTACCCTACCCCTATATTGCCCCACTCTCTTTCCCTCTCCCCCCTGGTAACCACTAGTTTGTTCTCTATATCTGTGAGTCTGCTTCTTTTTTGTTGTATTCACTAATTGGTTGTATTTTTTAGATCACACATATAGGTGACATCATACAGCATTTGTCTTTGTCTGACGTGTTTCATTTAGCATAATGCCCTCGAAATTCATCCATATTGCTGCGAATGGCAAAATTTCATTTTTTTATAGCTGAGAAGTATTCCATTATATATAAATATATAATATATTCACAAATATATATAAATATATATAAATAAATACACACACACACATATATATATATATAAATACCACATCTTCTTCAGCCATTCTTCCGTTCATGGACACTCAGGTGGCTTCCGTGTCTTGGCAACTGTAGATAGTGCTGCTGTGAACATTGATGTGCATATGTCTTTTCTAATTAGCATTTTTGTTTTTTTCAGATGTACGTCCTGAAGTGGAGTCGGTGAGTCCTATGGTACTTTTGTTTTTCGTTTTATGAGAACTCTCCATGCTGTTTTCCACAGTGGCTGCACCAATTTACATTCCCATCAACAGCGTACGAGGGTTCCCTTTTCTCCGTATTCTCACCAATGTTTATTTGTGTCCTTTTTATGACAGCCATTCTGACAGATGTGAGGTGATATATTGAATCTTGAAATATCAGAGCTTAGCAAATGGAAGCTAAATTCTTAGTTTCCTCTACATATTTCTAAAATTTAAATCTATATTATCAAGATATAGATAATAAATAGAAAAATAAGCTTCATATTAAATTGTCTTAAATTTATAATGTTATAGTACATGTTCAAAATTTTTTATGAGTGGAACATTACATTTTGATGGATTCCAGCATTTCCCATAAATATGTCTTGCCACTTTTATTTTTGTTCATTTTATCTCTTCTGATAGTGGGGGGACAAGTTTTACTTGTAACATTGGTGACAAGTCTCTGTAAGATAAGGCCAAAAGGATAGAGGGAAATTTATATGGTACCTAGATGCTAACATGGTAGAATTTAGAGCATTTCGTGAAGAGGCTGAAAAGAAGACAATTAGGAAAATAAACCATATCCACGTTCTTAAAAAAACGAATCTTCTCTCACGGGTGCATCTCTCACAGGTAGATGCCGTGCATTTAGATGCTGTATGTTAAGCTGCGCTGGGAATTTACAACAGTCTTCGTAGCTGTGAAGCTGTACAGGTAACTTCACACGTGAGTCAAATGTCACGCTTAACTGAAAGGTGTCCTTGCAAATTCAGGTCTCAATTTAAATGTAAGAGTTTATCTTCCCTCCCCAGGGATTCTTGGGAAACCGTACACTGTAACCTGGGGGCCTGCTGAACAACCTAAATAGGAAGGATGGCTTTTCATTTCCAGATGAGAGGAATGCCGTTTTCCCCAGCAATGTACGAAGAGCTTGCTCTAGCAAATACTAATTCCAGGTTTGATTTGGGCATTTATACCTTGGCTGAAATCCTCATTGAAAATTGTGATTTTTTTTTTTTTTTACCCTTCAATTTCCCTGCATAAAATTTGTTGAATTGCACTGCTCAGACAGGTGCTCCGGCCGTGGTCCCTGACAGGCTGAGAAGCTGACGTGCTGTGGTTATTCTAGAAACTGGTTATTGCTTTTGAACATAGGCACAGTCAGTTCCGTGGAATAGCATAGCAAATTTATTTAGAAATAGATCAGATTACTGTTTTACCTCTAGTTTTATCAGCATGATTCATTACATTGTAATTATAATAGTTGAGTAGTAATAGATTCAGTTATTTAACATGCTGAAATATATATTTTTGCCTTAAAGCATTGTCAGAAAAGAGTACTGATAATTGATGATCTATTCCCATGCTTCTGTACCATGCTGCTGAAATTTACTTGTTATGTGCTAAAAAAATCGTAATTTCTGAACAGCAGATTTTTGTGGTAAACATCAGCATTAAGCATTTCTGTATATTTTCTGGCTAAATTTAAAATTTCAACGTTGGGAGAGAAAATCATAAAAATGAATTGAATTTCCTGAAAATAATTAAAGTAAATTAAAATGGAAAAATGCATTTAAAATCTGGGTATTCTTTTTCAAGCCAAATAAAAGGGGGTGGGGGAGGCTATTCTTTCCAAGCAGTCAGTCTCTTGTAAAATCCACTCTGTTGCCTCTTCTTGAGTCATAGAGCAAGATTGCCTCATTCACTAGACTTTAGAAATAAATCGAGGACCATTGTACGTGCTACTAAATAAAGTCCGCGATGTCACACACCCAGCAAAGAGCTTTCTTTTTTAGTTGCCTGGCTGCCTAACTTGCTCCGTAGACCGATGTGGTTCTGCCACGATGGTGGGAGATGTTGATATTTGAGAATTCTGCCGATCAGCTTACTGGTTTCAGAAATCGCACCAAAGACTTGAGGTTTTAGCGGAATTGATAAGAGGAAAGCCAGCACAAGAGCACTTGCTTTGATGCGCGTTATAATAGCCCGCAGACCCCACCGGGGGCAGCCTGGGGAGCAGACCACGGCTCCGAGGGAAACTCAGTTCTCTGGGGCTGATTACGGCTTATTGAGGCAGAAAACTTGTTCCAGTTCAAACTCTTTGAATTCCTTGTTCACTCAATAGTGTGTCAAAAAAGAGCATTCAATGTTTCATGTCACAAAATCACCGCCGGCCTAAATTGTTCCTACTTCTCTTTTGCATATGGTGTGCAAGAAAACTTTCAGCCTTCTTCCGTAGCACCATAATGCTTTGATATGGGTAACATTGCCATAACAGCCTGCATTAAGGAACTTATATTTTATTCTTCTTTTCAGTGTACGTAAAAATCCCAGCTTAGTCCTTTTTTGTCTTTTCGATCCTTTGAACTCTTTCAAGCTATGTTTCAAGACTTTCTGGGCTTTGACAGAGCTGGGCATTCACTGTAAGAGCAGTCAATGCCTCAGTGAGACCACAGGCAAAACTGTGAGTGTCTTAAGCACGGACCACACAACTCTTGTGAGTATTTGCATATCTTAGCAACTCTGTTGAGTGCAAATCTCAAAGCAAAGAATGCTGCTCATTAATTTCCTTCATTAAACATCTTGGGCCATATTCTTTTCTGAACAGAGCATTACCTGTCTTGGATTCTTTGGGGCTGGTACATGTGCGTGAGTATGCACTGGAATACGGTTGTGTGTGTATGTAGAGTGTGCCTGTATGTTAGAGTTGTGGCTCGATGCTATCATTAGAGAATGTGTTTACAGGGCAGTGTGAGATTCTAGAATAAAGTGCTGATTCAGACACAAAAGTGTACACCCTGAAGGAGCCGACTGTGGGCTCAAAGAGAGCAAGGCCAAAGCTGGGCTGCTCAGTTCATTTTCCAGTTCAGTAGCCGTAGTGATCCAGCTTCGCCAGCTGCTAACAAGATTGGGTCTGAAGTTTACCTCCACAATGAGATAATCAGATTACCAGCCACAAAGATCAAATAATGACCCAGCTTTCGAGCAAGTTCAGCAGGCCCTTGATAACACTGTGTGGTCCTTGAGGCTTGATTAAAAAATTAAATGGCTAAACTTTGCCTCAATATTTTGCATTGGGATTTTGAGTGACTTGATGATTCTTTTCAGGGTGCACTTTCCTATTCTTCTGTTGGTCTGAAATTAAGAGGTAGGAGAAAAGGAGGATGCTCCCGCTGTGCAGTTGTTCTTGAGCTCGGCTTTAAATGAAGCATGTGGAATTTTTAATTTGGTGGAGGAGGGAAGACAAGGCAAACTCAAAATCGCTCCTGAGCGAGGAGTCGGGCTGTAACAAAAACAGCCACCTCTGCCTCTCTCGGCGTCGTCTGCCCGCACTGCGCCTCTGGGCCAGAGTGGATTTGGTCTTTCTCTCCCAGGCCAAGGATGTGTGGAAGTTTTGGTTGGGCTGCTGTATGATAGCTGTTTCCAGCAGTAAAGGGATTACTCTGAGAGGCATACAAATGTGATTGTCTCACGGCAGATGGTGCTCACGGCTTCACCTTTGAGAAAAGTTAATTAAGCCAAGCATATTGTGCCCATAGAGAGGAAAATGTAGATGAATATTGAGCAATCAAACTCAGTGTCTCCTTTTTTCATGCCTTTGCAATGGGACACAGAATCCCATTGAAAAAGAATTATGTACAGAATCAAATTAATTCACATCCAACTTTACTCTCTTCCCACGTTTTAATAGGGGTGCACACCAGGCCCTTCAGAAGTTTTGTCCACAATCAATGGGCCACACTGCGGTGTCCACTAAATTAAATGAACCAGTGCAGAAGAATCTCTTGTGAGATATTAAAAGGGTGAAAGCTGTTTAATTCAAATCCTTCCGTAGAGCCTTTTCACAGCCCCCTTTCTATAGTACAGTATAAATTATTAACTAACTCCTTTCATCTCAGATCAATTTACAAAACAGAAACAATTGCCCCTTGTTAATGAGAGTGAACACTTCTAATAATTATGAAAGTTGCGTTGGATTCTGTTTCCTCGCAGGTCCTTGTTTGCAGTCTAATTTAGAGTTGCAGGCAAAGTGAAATAAAACAGGAATTCTCATTTAAGCAATGGCTGGTCGTGAAACAAATGGGCTTCGCGTGTTAATGAGTGCAGTCCGAGGAAGGCGTGCAGATAGGACCCACTGATACCTGCCTCCGTGCTGGTGCCTCTGCTCTGTGATGGTGCTCGCAGATACCCGGTTTTGGACAGGGCTGCTTCTCAGTGTGGGGTTGGGGAGGGCGGTCATGTGACCATCTCTACAAATGGCGGGTAATCGCTGACGGACAGGCTTACCTCGAGGAGAAGGAAAAGGATCTAAGTGCGGCCTCCTGCCATGCCGAGTGGTTTGAGGCCTTAGGCGGCTCCCTGAGCTTAGCTTTATCTTTCCCTTCAGAATCAGTGACGAATCCAAAAGGATAAAGGTAGACTTTAGACACCAAAGGAGCACTGAGACTCAAGCAGAAAGGCAAATTTTCATCTCAGTTGGATGAAAAGGGGCCAGAGGAAATGACTCAGATCTCTGAAAGGAAAGGCCAGGCCTGAGGTGGGCCTCGCAGCTGGGATTCTGCACCTGTCCAGCCCTCCTTCCCATGACTGGCTGGCCCCCAGCCTCAGCTGCTGTTCTGGTTTCTCAGGATGCATTCAGAGAGTGGAGCTTGAAGAGGAGAGGGAGGCAGTCCCTGGGAATAGAAGGGAAAGGTGACGTCGGCCAGCAGTGGCCCGAGTAGTTACTAGGAGGTCGTCCTCGCTGTGAGAAACGGTCCAAAGCTGGAAGAACTCCAGGACCTGCGTCAGTCACGGGGAGGCAGCTTCACAGCAGAGGCCGTGCACTTCACGCCTGGCGGTGGGACACGACAGCTGAGCACAGGGAAGGAGACTTACCTGAGAACCTAGGAATGATCGACACAGTAGGCAGTGGTGCCATCTCCTGTTAAGAGGACTTTAGTTTAGAAGCATCACTGGAGAAATGAAATCCTCAGTCACTCATTTTTTGGGGGATTGAATTTACCAAAACCTCTTGTAAAGAAGCACCAGAATATCAATGCAAATATGCTGTATCTTTTTTACTGTACTTGAAAAAACTTTTAATTTTAGAATAGTTTCAGTTGTGGAGAGTACAGAAAGTTCCCGTATATACCACCAAATCTCCCCTATTACTATTGTTATTATTGCTATTATTTTATCCAAGTGTAGTCGGGTTACAATGTCGTGTTAGTCTCTGGTGTGCAGCGTAGTTATGCATGTACGTACTCCTTTTCCTGTTCTTTTTCATCATAGGCTGCTACAAGACGTTGAAAGTAGTTCCCTGTGCTGCGCAGTAGGACCCTGCTGTTCATCTGTTTTATCACAGTAGTATCTGCAAATCCCGAACTCCCAACTTACCCCCCTCCCCTCCGCTTTACTCCTCCATAAGTTTGTTTTCTCTGTCTGTGAGTTTGTTTCTGTTTTGTAAATCCGTTCAGTTGTGTCATTTTTTAAGATTCCACATATAAGTGATAGCATATGATATTTTTCTTTCTCTTTCTGGTTTACTTCACTTACTGTGATCATCTCTAGGTCCACCCACGTTGCTGCAAATGGCATTATTTCATTCTTTTTATGGAATGAGTAGTGTTCCGTTGTATAGATATTCCACGTCTGCTTTATCCAGTTTCATCTGTCGATGGGCATTTAGGCTGCAGTTTCCCCTGTTACTAACATCTTACATTAGTTTGGTACGTTGTCACAATTAATGAACCAGTACTGACAAATTTTAGAAATAGAGTCCATTTCTTACTCAGATTTCCTTGGTTTTTCCCGAATGTCCTTTTTCTGTTCCAGGAGCCCATCCAGGATGCCACGGTACATGTTTCTGTCCTCCTGTCTATGACACGTTACTTGCTTTTAATGACCCTGCCAGTTTAAGGAGTACTGGCCAGGTGTTTTTAAGACTGTCCTTCAGTTTGAGTGATGCTTTCCGTATGACTAGACTTGGGGTTATGGACTTGCAGAAGGAAGACCACGGGGGTGAAGTGCCACTGCCGTCACGTCCTGTCAAGTGCACACACCGCCGGTGCGACGTCGTCACCGGTGTTAACCTTGCTCACCAGGCTGACGGAGCGTTTGCCAGGTTTCTCCACTAGAAAGTTACTCTTTCTCCCCCTTTTTCATACGGCTCTGTCTGGAAGGAAGCCACTATGCCCAGCCCGTGCCCGCGGTGTGGAGAGTGCGGCAAGGGTGGAGTGTCTGTGCAAATTACTCAGGGTTCTTGTGCATGGACTAGTTGTCTCTTTTCCCAGTTTATTCGTTTATTCACTCACTTACTCACATCAGTGTAGACTCATTAACGTTCATTTCATACTTTGGGCCGTGGTCTGACATGACTGCGTTTACTGTGTCGCTTGAACTGCTTCGGGCGCTGGGGGCTTTTCCAGCCGGCGCCTTGTCCCTTTCACAAACCTCTCCCATTTTCTGGGCTCTTCCTGACTTTCCAGCGCTGTCCCAGGCTCATCTTGTTTATTCCCTGCCCCAGGCCTCGAATCCGCCTACGATCACGTCTTCAAGAATCTCTGGTTCCTTTTATTGAGGAGTGGGATGAGAAACTAAGATCTGGGTGCTCCATTTTTAAATGTTGGAACCCATTAAGGAGAAGAATTGTAGTAAGAAATCCTAAATCTGGTAACAGCCATCCATCTGAACATTCATTGCAAAATTTTTTCAAAAGCTTACAATGTTCCGACCACAGTGCTAATACTGGGAGTACAAAATTAAGAGTAATATTTGTTTGTATGGAAGTTCACAGTTGGCTAGTAGCAGGAGTTTAGCCATTACACAAATGCCGTGATAAAATCTTCTTATTTAATTTTATCTGACAAACATTTATCATATGTGCTGTTGATACTGTGCTGGGTACTTGAGATACAGAGAGAAACAGCCCAGTTGCTGCCTTCAAGGAACTTACGTTTAAGTGAGGTGGGTGGGGTGATCAGAGACCACAGGTAAGCAGGCAGTCAAAATACAGTGTGACCTGGGGTGTGAAGACTGTTCCTCATTTTCAGTTTGAGACTTGGACAATGTACCCTCCCTAATTAGCTTTACAAAAAACAATCTCCAAGAATAGTATCTTAGTCCCCAAAGGCCTGTATTAGCAGTAAATCTAGCCTCAGCCTTCCCTAATGTGTTCAGAAACCCTTCACGATCTTACTCATGCACAAAGTGTTTGCCCTGTCCCACCATTAGAGCTTTGCTTGTGCAGAACATTCCACAACTACTCCCGGAGGGTGCTCCAGCAAGAGTGCCCATGCCCAACTCTTGGTCCTTTTCTAACTGCCGCCGCCCCCTGGACCTGGAGCACATTACTGTCACCGTCTATGAAGCATTGTGTTGGCACTAAGTCCCCTGCCCTGCTCCTGGTTACTCAAATACGGCACTGTCCAGTCACTTAGAAATTTTCTGAGACTGAGTCAATAGCTCAGATATATTTATATTGTAATAGAAGAAATTAAATGTGTATGAAAACTGCCATTATCTTGGTCTGACTTTGTACAGACTGATAGACTTGGAGCCATGCCATTTGGGTCTGCAAGCGGGTGCCTTTGGCTAAAGCTGCTGACGGGAGGACTCCGTCCCCCAGGTGTGTACCCTTGGACAAGCGTTCCAGTCTCTCATCTGGAAGGAGCTGGGGGTGATCTATGGCTCACTCCCTTGTGGGCTATTGGAGTGTCCAGTCAGTTAATGGATGGGAAATCATTTTACCAAATGAAAAGTGTGGTGATAAGAATAGTATATTAAGAGAAATACTTATTTTTATTAATGAAATAATCATTGAATTGGTAAGACCACAGCTTTGGAGCCAGACAGACCTGGGTATAATGCCTAATTCTGTGACTTTGAGCAAATTATCTACCTTTCTGAGCCTCAGTTTCCTCATCTAGAAAATGGGCACTAGTACTAATTTTAGAAAGTGAGTGAACATATGTGATTGAATACTTGGTATTGTGGACTGCATGTTTGTGTCCCCTTAAAATTCGTGTGTTGAAACCATAATCTCCAATAGGATGGTGTGAGGAGAGAGGCCTCTGAGAGGTAATTAGGCCAAGAGGGCAGAAGCCCCAGGTGGGATTAGTGCCCTGCTGAGAAGGGAAGGGGCCCCGGCCCTGTGAGGACGCAGCAGGAAGACGGCCATCTGCGACCCAGGAGGGCCTCTCACCAGGATGCGGCCGTGCTGCCGCTGATCTCGTGTCTAGAACTGTGGGAAATAAAGCCTCAGTTGTTTAAACCACCCAGTTTATGGAGTTTTGTGAAAGCGGCCGGAGATGATGAGAGCACGTGGACCGGGGTTATTTACCATTACTGTCAGCGCAGCACTGACGGCGGGATTCACACCCAGAGAAGCAGCAAAAGACGTGATATTGGTGAGGGCTAAATGACGTAATTGATTCTGTCTGCAAATATTTACTGATATTTCTAGATTCGAGAGCGTATCAGTAAGGAGCAGAGCAGAGAAGAATGCCCACCTCATGGGGCTAACGCTCTAGTGGCGGGAGACAAACAATCAAAAAGTCAGTTACCAAGAACAGCGTGTAGCTTGTTAGCTGGTAAGAGGACTGGGCAGAGGGAGGGAGTGGTCGTTGAAGTCCGGGGGCCAAGACGGCCTCGGTGAGAGGGTGGCGGCTGCCTGGTGACCTGAGGGCGGGAGGCGCTTCTGAGGCGAAGGAGAGAGCAAGCGGCCGAGTGGAGGGTGGCAGCCGGCGCGCTGGGTCCTGAGCCTCCCGACCACGGCAGGGCGCTGGCGGGGCAGCCGTCGTCCGAGACTGGGTCCTGGCTTCTTCTTAGAAGGTTTGCCCGGGGCAGCCAGCCTGAGGTGGAGGCTGGGGGACTCCTGTGTCAGGCTGGCGCCGTAAACTGGCCGCGAGATCTGCACGTCGTTTTACCCTCAGCACAGTCCACCTGGGCTGCCTTGGGTTTAGACCGAAAATGCGACCGCGGCACACCTCTTCTAACTCCTTGTCTCTGAGAAAGCACGCCTGGCCGGCCCCGCACGCTTCCCAGGCTCTAGGACGCCGTTCGCAACTTCTGGCTGTCAGAGGGCCCTAAAGGGACGGAGCGAGGGCATGCCTCGCCCCGGGGCCTGGGTCGCGGCCTGCAGGGACCCTGCAAGCATGTGGGTCCCTCATCTTGAGAAGTACAAAAAATTGGGCTGTACTAAGAGGAATTATGTTGGTTTTCAGGTTAAATCCTCTGTTCAAACCGCAGCATATGTATAAAGCGTGTGAGTGCGAACCTGTGCGCAGACTGCGGCCCATCCTGGGTTCCTTCCAGTCGTGTTGTCTCCAGCGTGTAGTCTTCCAAAGTGGTAAAGCACTGCCGCCTTTAACACTCTTCTCGTTCGCCTTGTGCTTCCTTTGTCTTTGTTTTTAATTGAAGACTATATTTAACATATAATATGTGTCAGTTTAAGGCCTGTGGCGTGCTGATTTGACACATTTGTATCCTGCAGCAGGACTGCCGTGGTGGGTCAGCGGGCACTTCCGTCATGTCGTGTAATTATCATCTCTTGGTGGTGGTGGGGATAACTGAGAGCTGGGCTCTGAGCAAGTCTGATGTTCATAATACAGCGTCTTCCTTGTCCCTCTGTGCTTATCCTTTTCGTGTTCAAGTCTCTTTGTCTCCTTACTTACATTTATATAGTACTATGTAAATATAACCATATGTTTGCTGAAGCCAGACTGCCTCTTTTGTGTATTTCAAGCAGACATATTGAGATATATTGCCTGGGTTTTGAATCTTGCCTTTACTGTTTACTGGCTCTGTGACCTGGACAAGTTACTTAACCTCTCTATGCCTGTTTCCTTATTTTTAAATGAGGATCATCATAGAATCTGTCTCCTAGGACTGTTGTGAAGGTTAAATGTGTTCATGTCTGCAAATTGCTTAGAACTTTGCATGACATGTAGAAAGTGGTCAATATGTGTTACCTGTTTTCTGTTACTGCTGTCATCTGCTTTCAGCATACCGGTCACTGGAGTGTGCTTAACACGAGGAGAAGCACCCCCCTCCTCTTCTCCCCCTCCAGGGTATCTGGCTGCTCTCTCCGGAGCGTCCCAACTGCCCCCTACAAACTCCAGCCCTTCTCACTGCATTGTGGGTATTTGATTATAAAGCCTTGTCTCTCCTGTTAGACCAGTGGTTTTCAGCCGGCTGTGAAGTTTTGCCAGCCCCCTCCAGGGGACACTTGGCAATGTCTGGAGACGTTTTTCGTTGTCACAACATTTTGATAGTGCAACTGAGGCAGAGTGCTGCCCGCATTAAATGTGCAGAGGCCAGGGATGCTGCTCAGCTGCTCAACACCCCGCAGTGTGCAGGGCGGCCCCGCAGCAAAGGCTTACTCTGCCGTGTCTGTGGCGTCATGGCTGGGAAACTCGGCCAGGACTGTGAATCCCAAAGGCAAGTCTCATCCATCTTCAAACAGTGACCTCCAGTATGATGCCTGGTCTGCAGCAGGCAGTCAGACTGCTCATTGAATCAGTTTATTGCATGAATACCATCGATGCAGAGGACATGGTATTTCCAGTGGAAGTTCTGCCTTCATAAATACTTATAGAAGGCAATTAACTGTGGACTCATGTTCGCATGTTTATCATAAGACTCAAAAAGGCCGCAGTGATAGCTTTGTTGGAGAGGCTACGGCTAATGCTGGATGTCTAAGCAGATTTAGTTTCCATCTTTTTTTTGGTGGTATCTGTCCATCAGTGAGGGCCCAATCCACCAAGATCCTCTGATGCACAACCGCCGAGTGTGATTTTGACTTGTGTTAGATCTCTCCCCAAGAACAGTTCTAAGAAGATTTTTAGTCTCTCTTATTTCCTCCTCTCTCGACTTCCCTCCCTGTGACCACCTGGAAATGGCCAGGAGGGACAAGGCTCCCTAGCTCTCTCCAATCATCTCCTCGAGTTGGTGAGTGAATAGCATAGAGGTACAGCCTCTCCTTTTCCCTCTGCCTTGCCAGCTGCTACCAGTCTGGGGACAGAGAGGAAATGACTAAAAATTGAACGAAGGCCTCCAGCAGGGCTACGAAGACATCTAGCCCACTTTTAGCACCTTTTAATGTGAAAATGTCTCTCAGCAGGACTTCCCCCCTCGTTGTTTGTTTAGTTATGTGATCAGGAAGTGGACACAATTTTCATGAATTATTCCTGCCAGACACTAAATTATATCTCAAAGAGCAAGCCTTTTGATTTTTTTTTCTTCACCATTCATTTTCATTTTTGTTATCACACCAAGTCTGGCTGGCTGATCCAGTTGAAGCAATTTTCTCACTAAATCCAGTGGAAATGAAAACACACACACACACACACACACACACACACACACACACACACACACACACACTCACTCTCTCTGTCTCTCTCTGTCTCTCTGTCTCTCTCTCTCTCTACTGGTTCAGAGAATAAGTAAAAGGTCTGAGCAGTTTACTGTAATAATGATGAGATTCAGAATAGAATCCACTTAAGTTCCTTAGTGTTCCAAAATGTCCCCGTCAATCCAGGAAACCATCCCAGGATAAGGGAACCATAAAAGGTGTTGGCTCCGATTTGCTAAGTGTAGGGTGAGGGTGTGGGACTGGCTCCCTGTCAGTCTGAGGTTGTCACTGAGCAGGAAGAAGAGAATGGGTTAGGATCAGAGGAGAAAGAAATTATGCCCAGCTGTGTAAACAATTAAAGTTGACATTGGTTGTAAACCGATTAGGGGAAAAAATAATAAAGTATGGTTGAGCTATGAAAAGGGATATAATTGCTAGCTTTTAAAATTATTCCTGAGCTGCTCCTATTATTTACAAAAAGTGCCTACTTTTATCCAGTTTGAATCCCGTTTATATATAAGTGTTAGTTGCTTCATTCAACAAATAGGCACCGGACGGCTTTAGGCACTGGCTAAAGGGTGCTGGACACAGACATGAAAGACATGTAACCTTCAGGTCATCCTCTTACCTACAGGGTAACCCGCTTGCCTGGTCTGGTTGTGACTGACTGTCTTAATCTGTCATCCTGCTTCTGATGATGATGACTCCAGCTCTCACTTGCTGTGAGAGTCAAATGAGACAACTAATGTACGAAAGCCTGCTCGTGGGGAGCTGTAAAGCACTGTACGGGTCAATTATTATTTTGTTCTCAGGGGCCAAGTCTGGAAGTGGCTTGTTTCACTTCTGCCTAGCCTTACTGGCCCAGACACAGGCGTGCTAACCACAAGGGCACCTGCGGATGTAAAGGAGCACATGGATATTTGGTGAGCACTGGTAAACCCCGTTTTAGAATGGAGAGAGGGGAGAGTTAGGCATCTTAACTACCTAGATGCCTTAGAGACAGATGATACAGGACTCCCCAGAGTGAAGTCGTGCTTATCCTTTGTATGATAATGGCCACTTGTACCACATGATGCCCTGTCATGCAGAGATCAGTTCTAAATTTGGCACTCATATTGTTGCTTCACTAGCTGTGTCATATCAGGCAACTTACTAAACCTTTCTGAGCTTCAGTTTCCTCATTTGTGAGATGGGCTGGTAACGCCTTTCTTAGAGCCTTTTGCGAGGATTGGAGACAAATACGTGAAATTTTTGCTCTGTGCCTGTCACCAGGTAGGTATTCAAAGATAGTACAATATTAATATTTCTACCAAATTCCTAGTGTTATAAGTGAGTAAATGGAGACCCATAAAGCATCCTTACCAAAGATGCAGCTGGAAGTGGCAGAGCTGGAACTAGACCCAGTGCTCTCACCCCTGGTGTGATGTGCTACCCCGCCCGTGTTAACTTGTCACCAGGTTTGAGTCATCCTTGGAGGTGTTCCTCTGAATCCTCACCTCACCCCCAGCCCCGTAAAGGCCCCTGCTCGCTTTGTGCAGTATTTTGACTGCTGCCTTTCCTTCAGGTTCCCTTCGGCTCTCATTCTCAGTGAAGCTTCCAGATGGATCATTCTCCTGTTTCCGCTCTCCACTACATCAGCTCTAAATTCCTCTGCCTGCTTCACAAGGTCTGCTATGATCTGTCCTTTCTAGAGGACCTGTGCAGCCTGGGGAGCAGGAGCTCTTATGTGTGTGTCGCTGGGGCGGTGTGAGAAAACGCAGTGTACCTGTTGGAATTTTGGAGCCCTGCATTTGTTCCCTCCAGTCTTCCCAGATACTTACATGTTCCTTACCCACAACTGGCAGACTTTTCCTGTAAAGGGCAGGAAAATAGATGTTTTAGGCTTCGTGGGTCTCAAGGTCTCTATCACATCACTCAGCTCTGCTGCTGTGTGAAAACAGCCATAGACTGTCTGTAAACAAACGAAGGTGGCTTTGTTCCAGGGACACTTTACTAACAGAAGTAGGCAGCTGGCTGGAGTTTGACAGCTGCTCTGCAGTGCAGCTCCAGTCTGCCTGTCCTTTCCTCTCTTTCCCTTCTCCCTGGCCTGTACCCTCCCTCCCACAGGGACTGGTAGGCTGGCCATCACATGCACATGTCATGAACATTCTTTTTTCCATCGGGGGGAAGTTTTTGCACAACTCCAGAACCTAGAAAGCTCTTCTTTCTGTTTTTTTTTTTAATTCTTATTTTTTATTAAATTGTAGTCAGTTTACAGTGCTTGTTTCAGGTGTACAGCAAAGTGATTCAGTTATACATACATGTACATATGTGCTTTTTTCAGATTCTTTTCCATTACAGCTCATTACAAGAAACTGAGTATAGTTCCCAGTGCTATGCAGTAGGCCCTTATTGTTTATCTCGTTTATATATAATAGTGTATATCTGACTTCTAACGTATTTTGACACCTTCATCATCACTCCTGCTTTCTGACTGCTTTCCAGTCCAAACCATGTCAACGACAGCATTTAATTATGTAAATGCAACTTACTGCTCTCCAGTTGTTTTACGTGTATCTTGTCTTCCCCAGACTAAGCACTTTCCTCTATTCCCAAACTGCTTAATGCAATATAAGTAGATACTACAAAATAAAGACAACTTGATTCGTTTTTTTGACCTATACTGCTCTGGCATCTTGAATTAAGAACTTGGCAGAATACTTAGCTTAATTCAGAAATATTTTGTGGAAGATAGTGATCAGAAAGTTGAAGCAAGTGGTGCCCAGTAAAACATAACTCAGCAGAAGTATCTAGAATGTCACTTTCATATTTTTAGTTTGGACACAGAAATTGTCTCACAGTTACCTATGGATTCATCTAAAGAATCACCTGCTTTGGAGTTAATCCTCCCAAATATCCCTGTCCCACTGTCTGTCACATAAATGTGCCAATGCTCCAGGCCTAGAAGAAAAAAATAGAGAGAAAATGTCAGCTGGGTCAGTATGGCTGAAATATGGAAGGACCTCTACACTGTGAATACCTTGAAATATAGTTTGACTTTTGCAATAGCTAATTAGTTCAGATTTGTCAGTTTTTTCACTTTTTTTTTTTAACAAAAATTAACAAATGCTAGATATTTAGAGATTCAGGAATGTGGATGAGCTTCAGAAAGAAAGGTGTGCTCAGGTGCTGAGCACAGAGCTTCTGATACACTTTGACATTATTTCTTGCTTGGATTTTTACAAGTAAATTTTTTGGGTTAGTCAGCTTATTTTAGATGCTCTGTATATGATGCAGTAAGGTGGAATAGTGATGACAAAATTGTATTATGTCTTTTGAATGGCTCTCAGACATTCTGTGAGCCTTTATTCACAGATTGCTGTCTCGGGTATGTTCTCCCACCTCTTTTTAGCTTTTCCAAATTGTGCTGTCCTTCTGACTAGGTCAGCTTTCCTTCACTGTGAAGTTTCCATGACCAGTTCATCTCCCAGCAACTTCAGCCCTCTCTGAATTGTTGGCAGTCACTGTCCTATCCTAGAATTTTAGCCCTTACAATTTATTTTCTTATAATACCACTTGGGTTACCATTTTGTTTGTTATAAAACTATCAGTGTTCTATCTCTAGTCTCTCCAAAGACACTGTAGGCTCTCCAAGAGCAAATACCTAATTGTATATTTCTTTGAACTTTGCTCACTCTATGTGATGAGTTTAATTGATTGAATGAATAAGTGGCTGAACAAACTAGGAGGATAAATATATTTCAAATGGCTGTATGTGATAGAGGAAGAGATCTGTATATATTATATAAAAATGCTCAGATAAAGTTGTCAAGGTAAGAAAGCACACAAAGATTTCTTAGATCTTTACTACCTTCTTTTTCAATTGACCAATTTAAGTTAGACAGTTCTCTTTGGTAGGCTGTGCTCCCCTATTATCAGATAGATCAACAGAGAATTTCAAAATTTCTCAAGAGACTGGGATGCTGGCACTACTGAAGTCATTAAAGTTATCTAATAATGTTAAGTGTTCATCCTTTCAAAGTCCTAAGAAAAGGCTCCCACATCTGCTCACATGACATTTATTCATATAAAGGTAGGCAGTCAAATAAGGGCTTGTAGTTCTCACATCGGAAGAAGTGTGTCTTTTTTGGTTATATGGGGAGATGGTGTTATGTACCTGCTTAAATGAATTTTTTTGTTTGTTTCAAAAATGAGGTAAAGTCCCATATTCCAAAGGCAAATTTTATAATAATCTTATTTTCACACTTCTGTTTCTTATAGAATAAGTTCTTAAATCAGGGTCCTATAATTCTGACAGTAAGTTCTTGCAAATAAAAGAGATTCTAATTAAAACTTCTAAAGAAAACACCAAAGTCACTCTTTGGATTTGGTAAACCTCTTTAGTAAATGGAAATTTTAATTTTAAAAAAATAAGCCCTATTTTTAAAGAGATGAATAATTAAAACAAGTAGCTAGGGTGGAAACAGGACCTGCGCATCACTGAAATATTTTGTGGATACGACCATTCTTCCCCATTTTGCTAGACCTTCCCAGTGCTGCTAATCTCTGTCTCTGTTTTTTCCTGGTCTCTAAAAGTTTGTGTGTTTGCTCATTCATTAATTCGACAAATACTTACTACGTGTCTCCTTAACGTCAGCACTTACCAGGCTTTACGTGCACTCTAGACATGCCATTAAGGATCAGCCTGAAAACTTTTTGGGGACTTGATACATTGTGGAAATATCAAATTCACTTAAGTTCCATACACGCTTAAAGAATTTGCTTTGTTTTGCGAACAGCATGCATGCCTTTAAAAAAATGCAACAAAGCTTTTCTTGAACTCCTTGAAGATAAAGTGTGGATCCTATACAGACTTGCATTTAAAATACCTTCTATAGGATAAGCACTTAGTATCTATGTGTTGAGCAAATAAGTAGATAACCAGCCTGCAATGTATAAGGTTATTATTTTTTTACTTAAAATTGTGACAAGAATATTTAACATGAGCTCTACCCTCTTAACAAATTTTAAAGCATGCAGTAGAGAGCATTGTTAACTGTAGGTGCAATACTGTACAGCAAGTCTGTAGAACTCAGTCATCTTGTGCAACTGACACTTCATACCCGTTGAACAGCAACCTCCAGTTTCTCTCTCCTTCCAGCTCCTTGCAACCACCATTTTGTTCCCATGGTCCTATGAGTTTGACTGTTTTATATACCTTATATAGATGGAATCATGCAGTATTTGTCCTTTTGTAACTGGCTTATTTCATTTAGCGTAATATCCTTTAGATGCATTGAGATGTTGCATATTGGCAGGATTTCCGTCTCTTTTAAGGTCGGAGTAGTATCTCATTGTATGTGTGTACTGCATTTTCTTTATCTGTTCGTCCATCAGTGGACATTTAGGTTGTGTCTGTACTGGCTTTTGTGAATATTGCGGTAGCGAATGTGGAGACACAGCCATCTCTTTGAGATCCTGATTTCACGTCTTTTGGGTATATACTCGGAAGTGAGATTGCTGGGTCATATGGCAATTCTCCTTTACATTTCTTTGAGGAGCCTCGAGACTGTTTTCCATAGCTGCTGTACCATCTTGCATTTCTGCCAACTGTGTACAAGAGTTCTAGTTTCTCCGTATCTTTGCCGACACTTGTTATTTTTTGTTTTTGTTTTTAATAATAGCCACCCTAACAAATGTGAGGTGATAACTCACTGTGGTTTTGACTTGCACTTCCCTGACAATTAGCAATGTTGAACATCTTTTCATATGCCTTCTTTGGAGAAACATTTATTCAAGTCATTTGGCTGTTTTTAAATTCAAGTTATCTAGAGACTTTCTTTTCCCTGTTGTTTATTCTTGGCAGCCTTGTGGAAGAGCAGTTGACTGTATATACATGGGTTTAATTTAGGGCTCTCTGTTCCGTTTCATTGGCCTATATGTCTTTTTTTATGCCAGTACCACGTTAAGGACTGTAGCTTTGTAGTATATTTTGAAATCAAGAAGTGTGATGCATAAAGGCATCTAAATAGGAAAGGAAGAAGTAAAATTATGTCTGTTTGTAGATGACATGATTTTATATGTAGAAGACCCTAAAGGCTCCACACACACACACACACACACACACACAAATATTAAAGTGAATAAATTCAGTAAAGGTGTAGGATACAAAATCAGCATACAAAAATCAGTTGCATTTCTATACTCTAACGACTATCCAAAAAGAAATTAAGAAAACAACATGATTTACAATAGGATAGAAAAGAATAAGATACTTAGGAATAAACTTAACCAAGGAAGTGAAAGACTTGCACACTGAAAACTATGAAACATGGATGAAGGAAATTAAGGAAGATACAAATAGAAAGATATTCCATGTTCATGGATTAAAAGACTTAATATTATTAAAATGTCCATACTACCCAAAATGATCTACATATTCAGTACAATTCCTATTAAAATCCCAATGGCATTTTTTTAAAACAGAAATAGAAAAACAATCCTAACATTATGTTACCACAAAAAAATCGCCAAGTAGTTGAAGCAATCTTGGAAAGAAGAACAAAGCTGGAGACACTGTGATTTATATGTTTTTAATAGACAAAGTGTTAGAGATGATTGTACTAGAGAAATGCATTTGAAAAAATGAGTATTTGGGCAATGTAAAGACGTTGTTAGCAACTGTAAGTTTATTTTATTGAAAATGAACCGAGTGTTGGCTGTCTTCTTGGAAAGATACATTTGTTTCATGGTTTAAACCAAGTGTTTCCAAAAGAGTGCTTAGAGTTCCGTGGGATAATAGTAAAGGTCTTTCATGAGGAAGCGTATTCTTTGGTCACCTGAGCTTGAGAAATGCGCAGTTAAGGTAATTTTCTTTGTTGCAGGGCTTCTCAGAGCCTTCAGCGTGCATTGTGAACATCGAAGAAGAACGATAGGTGTGTAGCATGTCACGAACATGTGACCGTGAAATCCCAGCAAGATAGAGCAATTCTCAGTGCTGGTGCTTCTGCACAACATAGCTCAGAAAGTGATTTTGTAGAGCACTGTTGTGGTAGGTCCGACACTGCAGAGGGGCGTGGAGACTGCTGCAGAGGAGGCAAAGCATGTAGGAGTATAGGCTCCCACTGTAGCTTAAACCAGGGAAAAATGTAGTTTTATCAGCTTATACATTTGAATTCTACATGACATTTTATATGGACTCCTATAAAATGCTTGTTAATCACTGCTCTGGGGTTCGGGGAATTTTTTCTTTTTTAAAAGCGTGAACAGTGAGATTTCCAACATAACTCTAAAGTGTCTGTAGCATCCTCTATGTAATAAGAAATTTCGTAACAGTGTGCCCCCAGCGGTCTTCGGAATGTTCCTTAGGCATATTAAAGCAAGGGTGCGTACAGCCCACGTGCGTCCCTGCGGACGTCACGGAGATGTGGCCTTGATGTGCTAAACTTCCAACTCAGTTTTCTTCCTCAAGTGCTTTTCTTTCAACTCTCCATATTCTGCCTGTTAGGATTCTTTGTGTTGTCTCTTAAATATTAAGTTATTATGAAATGGTTTGATCATACAAATATATAAAGGTGAATAATGAATAGTTTTTATTAAGAAACTTCATGTATATAAAAAGATAAAAATGCATAAAGCATACTGTAATTAACTGCTGTCTATCTACCACTATGTGGAAACCCTCCTTGTGCTTTTCCTAAACCGCAGGTGCCCTCCACCGCCCCCTTCCTGGAGTCTGGAGTTTGTCCTGTCTGTGCATTAAATTTTTGTTTCATGAGTATGCGCACCTAAACAACACGGTGTTCTTCTGCGTGTTTTTTTCCCCTCACATAAAGTATCATCTTTGTGGGCAGCTTTCTGGCGCAACACAGTGTCCGTGAAGTTTATCCAGGCTGAGATAACGACTCTGGGTATTCCGTCTTCACGCTCCCGGGCGTCTCCTCATTTGATTATGTCGTCTTACTTTCAGTCTGCCATTGATGAAAGTTTAGATTGCTCCCCTTTTTTTGCAATTAAAAATGAGGCTGCTGTTCATAGTGTTTTAATAATAATATTTAAACCTTTTCCCTATGTAAGAGTTTGCTTATGAAGAAGTGGAATTTATGGATCATGGGTTGGCCATGTGTCCGACTTCACTAGATTGTCTCTCAAGTGACTGTGTCACTTTGCATGCTCACCGATGGTTTTCTCTCACAAACCAGTATTTCTCTTGACTGTCCATCCCTGCCAACACTCTGAATGAGAAGGTTTTGACCAACAGGATGGGTGGGAAATAATATTTAAATATTATTTTAATGTACATTTCACTGTTTACTGGTGATGTTGGATAGATTTTTATATGATTTTTGATCGTTTAGGTTTCTTATTCTCTGCACGGTATCTTCATCTCTTGTTCGTCTGAAATCGTTCATGTTTTTCATAGCCTTTATGGAAAAAGAAATCTTTAGGTCTGTTCTGGAATCTGATAAGGTTATTTTGTGGCTTACCATGAAGAAATTCATCCTGTTAATCACACTCAGGCTGGTCGAAGAAGAATGTGGTTTTGGCCTGTAGCCCTGTGTGACGTTTTGAATAACCTGTCACTTCTCAGATGGCTGTATGGAGGTGATGGCTACAGCAAAATTTCACCGTGATGTAAAGACCCTGAGATAGGTACAGGGGTCTAGAATGCACCCTGTCTGTAAACAGTCAAGCCCAGGTGAGATGCCTCAATCTCTAGGGTAAACCTGAAGATTTAATAAGCCTCTGCACTTCAGCTTAGCACTTTTCATCTGAAAACCTCAAGGCATTCAGGAAACATGAATTAATTAAGCTTTACAGCAGCCCCGTGAAATAGGTAAGGCTATTCTGGAACGTATCTCTGCAGAAACGACAAGGCAGCTGTTTAGCCACACGCAGGAATGCTACGTGGCAGGCAGTGAGGGATTACAGACACGTGCAACTGAAAAGTGATAAGAGCACTTGGAGTGGGGCTCTGCCCTGGGATCTGCCTGGGATCCTGGCCCTGACAGTTCTGGTGCCAGAAGGAGAGCTGGGTCCAGGCAGTGAGGACACCGGGAGCCTCGGTGGGCCTGGACTGCTTGAATCTGAGAGCTGCGCTGCAGCGTCTCCTTAGGTAAGATGAGGTTTGTTTGTTTCTTCGCTTAGTAACATTAGCTGCTGCTGCTCAGGCCTCAAAACTGACTTCTCTTTTGAGGTGTGAACAGAGCTAATGAGGAAAAATCAGTAAAATACGGACCCTTCTGAATGAAAATTTCTATTTTTGGTGATCAAAAGATTTCCCCTGAATTTTCTTTTTTGTATCTGGGAGTGGGGAAAACCAATTGGAAATAAAAATCACACCGACAATGCCAGCATTTAGGATTTAGGAGGAATAATTTTAGTGTTTGAAAGTTTAAAATTTAAATAAATTAGTTCAATTTAGTAAAGAAAAAATAGTTAGGAGGATGATCTAATTGTCTTTTCTTCACTCTTTGGAATTTTTCATTTTAAGACCCCAAGTTTTTTTGTGAACACAAAGAACCAAGTTACGAACTTAAGTTAAAAAGAGGTTTGGTGGGTGCTAGAGAAGAATGACTAGCGTTTAGTGTTGAGAGGGAATAAAATGAACATTTATTGGATATTTCTACTTTGTGCCAAGTAACATATGTTAAACTCATTTAAGCTTTCTCTCTCTACATTTTTTCTTTATACATCTAATACATTAACTTCACAGAAAGGCATACAATGAAAAGCAAAATGTCTCTTCTCTCATCATTCATCATCTCTTCCTTTTGTATGTATTTCCAAAAAAAAAAAAAGGTTTTATGCATCTACCTGCATGTGTAGAAATATATATGGCAAATGTACTTTTCTGTGTACATATATGTGTATAGTGTGTATATATTTAAAATATATGTTTAATTTTAATATATAAAATGGTATCTTACTGTGTACAACACTGTCTGCATAGGTTTTAAAATGTGATATATAAGGGAGCCATTTCCCCTTAAGCATATACAGACCAACCTCACTGTTTTTATTGACTGCATGGCATTTCCTTGTATGAATGTAGTGGAGTATATTAATTGATTCCTGTTGTTGGACATTTAGCTGTTTACTTAAAAAAAATTATAAACAGTTATAAAGACGTATCTGTGTATTGGCATATATTTTTGAATAGACATGTCCATAGAAAAATTTCTAACAGTGGAATGGTTGGGTTAAAGTGTGTAGATATTTAGAAATTTGATGGACATAGACAAAGTGCTATCCAAAAACATTATGTAAATTTACACTTTTCCATCAGCAGTGGAAGTTCCTGTTTCTACACTACTACTAACACTGGTTATTACGGTTTAAAAATTTTTGCCAGATAGGTGAAATGTGGTAGCTCACTATTTTGATTTATATTTCTTTAAGAAATTGAACATATTTTCATATGTATATAGGATCTTTGTATTAGTTTTCCTATGAATTATCTGTTCATTGTCTTTGACTATTTTCTATTGCATTGTCTTTTAAAAATTGATTTATATAAGGTCTTTTAAAACTAGGATGTTAGCTTTTTGCACTCATGTCACACATATTTTTGAAGTATTTTGATTTTTGACTTTATGCATTTTTTTCTGTATAGAAATTTTATATTTCTATGTAGATAATTTATCATTCCTTTCTATAAATTGCTTCTAGGTTTTTTTCTCTTGTTCAGAAAGGCATTTCCAATTCTAAGTTTATAAACAAATTTGCCTGTGTTTATTCTAGTGCTTTCACAGGTTTTATTTTTACAACTTTTCAATTCATCTGGATTTTTTTTTAATAAGAAGCAATACAGAGATAAATTGGGAGTTCGAGATTTGAAGATACTAACTGATATATATATAAAACAGATAAACAAGAAGTTTGTACCGTGTAGCACAGGGAACCATATTCAGTATCTTGTAGTGACCTATGGTGAAGAGGAATATGAGAACGAACGTATGCACGTTCCTGTGTGACTGAAGCATTATGCTGTACACCAGAAATTGACACAACATTGTGAACTGACTGTATGTCAATAAAAATATATTAAAAAAAAGAAGCAATCCAGCATTGGATTGCACTTGGGAGCAGGCTGAACAGGTAGGCGCTATGGGAGGCTGGCTCTGTAGTAGCAAGAGGATGAGGCAACACCTGGCATAAGGATGCCACTGGCTTGTTGGAATAATTCTGCCGGCTGGCAGGGCAGTGGAAGCGTTTAGGTTGAGGACCAGGCAGAGTGCAGCCCGTCTTGCTGATGGGGGAGTTCGCCAGGCGGGGAGCCTCTCCAGTGCGTGAGGGATGTATCTGGTGAGGCTCAAAGATATCGAGGCCACATGTGGCCCTCTGGTGCAGTCTCCCCGCTTCATTATAACATTATCATTATACCTACTGATTAACTTCATGACAGAAAATGTTCAAAGTTTAGGGTTTTGTGAAATTCTCTGAAAAAATACCGCTTTTCTTTGTTAAACCAGGTTTCTAAGTAAGATTTTGGTTTGAAAAGTTTTAGTTTGTAAAAGCTTGAAAGCCAAAGGGCTGCAATCTGCTGTTTCCCGGTTGTTTCACTAAACTTGAATATACTTGAAGATAATTAAGAAGGGATAAACAATAAATGATGAAGCATAGGTAGAGGATTCAGTCCTATGATGTATTCTAGCCTTCATCCTTATAAAGATACTCTGCCTCCCTTTGTAATTAATAAGTATTTTGGGGGAGAGATACTTTGAAACTAAGTAAAATATTTCATTCCACATCACTTTCAGTTATTAGCTTATTTACTTAATATTTAATTGGGCTCATAGTTTCCTGTATTTTTCAGTGGATTATAGTTCATTAATATCTTTATTTATTTTAATGCCCAAATTGCCTATTATTTAGTTAATTGGAGCTCCTTCAAGCTGATAACATAGCATATGATTGGGTTAAAATCTACATATTGCTGCCTATTTTTTGTTCCAGTTTTCTTCTTTTTTCCTTCATTTCGGTTGAGGTTTTTAAAAATAATTTTTCTATTCCTTTTATTTGCTTTGGAGTCAATAATTGCTTTGTTGTTTTATTTTAGCAGTTGTTTAGGGCTTACAGTATCTGTCTTTAACGTTTTACAATCTATTTTCAAGTAACGGTATACCGCTTCATGTTTTAAGACCCATGATGCAGTATGTTTCCATTTTAACTCTCCTGGTATTGGGGCTACTATTGTTATCCATCTTGCTATTATATTTGTTATAGATTCTACAGTTCATTGTTCTTTTTGGTTTAAAATATCATTCATATTTTAAGTGATTAAAAAGCAAGAAAGTGTTAATTTACATTTACCGTTTCTGGTATCCTTCGTTCTTCTGAGTCTGGACATAGATTTATGTCTGGAGTCTTTTTTGCTTCTGCTTAAATGGCTTTCTTTAATAGTTCTTGCAGTGCAGTTCTGCTGCTGATGAATTATTTCAGCTTTCAGATTTCTGAATAAGTCATTATTTCATGTTCATTTTTGAAAGATATTTTCTCTTGACCTAGAATTCTAGGTTTAAAGATATTTTTACTTTCAGGACTGCAAAGACGCCACTCCATTGTCTTTTGACTTGCAATGTTTCAGATGAGAAGTCTGCTGTAATTCTTGAGATTATTTTTATAATTTTTTCTGACTACTTTTCTGGTTTTTTAATTACTGATTTTAAACAGTTTAATTTTAATATGTTAGCATAATTTTATTTAAGATTTTTGGAGTGCATTGAGTTTCTTTGATCTTTGGGTTTAAAGTGTTCATCAGTTTAGAAAATGTTCAGCCATAATTTCTTCAAATATTTTTCTGTCCCCATTCCCTTTAGGAACTCCAATTACACATAAATCAGGTCACTTAAAATTATCTTTTTTCTATTTGTTTTATTTTGAATAACTTCTATTGTATGTCTTCAAGATCATTCATTTTTTCCCCTGAGATAGGTAATTTACTCGTATGCCACCCTTATGTGTTTTCCATTTCAGAGATTGTAGTTTCTATTTCTAGAAGTTTGATTGTAGGTCTTTTTAACCTTCCACATCTGTAGTTAACACAACCACTCCTCCGGCTCTCTGGACACGAGAGGTAGCTATGACAACTATTCTAGTGTCCTTGTCTGCTAACCCTGCGTCGCGCCTTGGCTGCCTTTAGGCTGCTTTTGCTCGTTGTCAGTCGTGTTTGAATGCCACGCACCTTTTGCCTTCGTGCCAGATCTTGTGATTCTACCTTTTTGCGCTGGGTATTTCTGTCTTCCTACAATATGTAATTTGTCTTGCTTTTAATCTTTGTTAGTCATGACCTCATGACCTGAACAGTATTTATGCAGGGATACATTTTCCCAGTGCTGAGGCAAAAGCCTTCTGAACACACCACTGGTGCTCTGTGAGCTACCTACTTTCTCACTCTGAACGATGGAAATAGGAGCTATACCTTCCCTGGAGTGAACTCCACATGTTTTCCCCTCTAACCTCTCTGAGCAGTTCTGTCTTCTGCCTTGGGTTGTGTTGATCAGTGTTCAGCTGACAGGCAGGTGGGGCTGGCTCTCTGCAGAGCTTCAGGGTGCATTCTCTCTCTCTCTCTCTGAAGCTGTCTCCTCTCTGCTTTTCTGTTTTGTGAATTCAAACTAACTTAATCTCCCTTAACTGCAAACTCTTACCCCTCAGTTTAGGAACCCTGTTGTCTCTGGCTGCTTTTCTCTGTGCTGCGGCCTGGAGCCCTCTTTAGACAGTAAGCAGGACAGCCACAGCAACTCCTTTGTTGCTTGGTATCCAGGGCTTTGAAAATCATTGTTTTATGTATTTTGGACAGTTTTTTGGTTGCTTCAGATGTGAGGACAAATTGGGTCCCTATTTCTCTATCTTGGTCAGAAGTAGGACTCTGCTCACTTTCTGTTCATTCGTTCATTCATTTTCTCTGTGAATACCCCTGTATAAAAGGGATTATTTCTTCCATTATATCTCCTGTTATTTAGAGACATGAAAACTATTGATTTTTCTTTTTAATTTTTATTGCTATCTCTTACTGAATTCTTTTATTATTTGTGTTGTTTTTCACATTTGCATTTTATATGATGTTTAAGAGAGAAGTAAACTTTATTGCGTGAAGCCACTGAGAGTTTGTACTTGTTTCTGAAGCATTATGTAGCTATCTTGACAGATATAAGTGATCAATGAAAGACTTAACAAGTATATTCAAGTATATTAAGGTAAAATTCTTTGGGGCTGTGGAGTTGAAATAGAAAGTCAAAGAGAAAAAAGGAGCAATAACATTTTACACGTTATAGAGCTTGTTCATGTATTTGTGTGTGTGTGTGGCGGGATTCCTGCTGTCTGTTGGGGATGGTGGGGCTGGGCTGTTGGGGGGGGGGTCCTCCTTGCTGCTGCTGCCAGAATGCCTGGTGTGTCAGCGCAGGGTAACAGGGTCTGCAGCCCACAGGGGCTTTCTGGGCTTGGCTACCTGTTGCAGCCCCTTCTGGTCCTTGCCAGTGCAGCCTGGCCTCCTGGTGTGGAGGAGTGTAGTACAGTCCTGGTGGGAAGGAGAGTGCCGCCTCGACTGTTGTCTGCAAGGCTTCTGACCAATCCGATCCCCTTTACCTTGCCTTCACCTTGGTGTTGTCAGTGAGGCTCACCTTTGACCTAGAGGAGGAATGAGTCTACCTGGGCCACCTTCTGTTGCTGAGTTGGAGGTTGGGAAACCAGGCTTAGGTCTTTATTAGGGTGACAGTGGGACGTACATAAGATGCCCTGCCTCCCCACCATGTTGCAGGTCCATCCCTGGCTCCCTGACCACCTCGCCTTTCTTCTCCCACCTCTCGGAGCTCTCTTTTGTCTGCCATGTGCGTTATCACCGTTACTGTGCTTAGTGAGGAGTGACAGGGAGAAAGAGTCTATGGCATTTTGTCAGGACCAGAAGTCTCAAGACTTACCTTTTTTTTAAATAGGAAATTAGTTTTTGATTGTGGTAAAATATACATAATGTAAAATTTATCATTTTAACTATTTTAAAATGTGCAGTTCAGTGACATTAAGTACCTTCACATTGTTGTAAAGCCATCACCAGTATCCATCTCCAGAATATTTTCATCTTCCCAGACTGAAACTCTGTACCCATTAAATGACCTCCTTCTCCCTATGCCCCCCGTCCCTGGTGACCACCATTCATTGTTCACTGTCTCGGTGACTTTGGCTACTCTAGGTACCACATATGAGCGGAATCATACGTATTTGTCTTTTTTGTGATTGGTTTATTTCACTTAGCATACTGTCCTCAAGGTTCACCCATTTTGAAGCATGAATAAGAATATTCTTCCTTTTTAAGCCTTCTTTTTTTAAATGGTATTTTCCCTGCAAATGGAATTCTAGTTTGATTCCTTGAGTACTTTCAAAATGTAACTCTGTTGTCTTCTGACCTTCAGAGGCGACTCTCTCAGGACCGGAACCTCAGTTTGCCATCTAATTGCTTCTTAAACAAACCTTTAACCAGTTTTCTTGCTTCCCATCCAGTCTCCTGTCATTGACTTGGAACAGCCCTAAGCCGGGTCAGGATCAAGCCCGTTTACTTCTTTTTGACGCCCTCTGTGGCGGGTGTTCAGATGTTGGTTTTTCTCTGCTCTGATAAACTGGTTGCCACGTATCCATCTTCTTTCCATTTGTTAAAAAAGCAGCAACTTTCTTAGTTGTCCTTACCTCTCTTGTTCTTTGTCAAGGAGCAGCTTCCAATTTCAGATGTTTAACCAGAAGCCACCCATTCAGTGCTGTAGTACTAGCATATCCACACAATTATTATGCATGTAGGGCTAAAGTTGCTAAGAACAATTCAGCCAGCGTAATGCCAGAACGTATCAAAATAACACTGACATCAAGTAGAGTTTATTTCAGGACCACAACTGAACAAAATGAAATTTATCAATATAATTACAAATCTTTTAAAAGAACAAAATCACATGATTAGATTAGATGCTTAAGAGGCATCTGATAAAACTTAGCAGCCATTCTTAATAAAATCTCTATGCAAAATAGGGAAAGATGGAAACTACTTAACCGTCATAAAGACTAACAAAATTCTGCAGTGAGGGTCAGCAAACTGTGACTTGTGAGCTGAATCTACCCTGCCGCCTTTGTTTACAAATAAAGTTTCATTGGAACATAGCTACCCTTTCCATCTGTGCAGTGTCTGCCTTCTTTCTGTCTTTCTGTGCTACCATGACGGAGTGGAGTGCTGGTGACAGGGACCGTGGAGATCATAAAGCCTAGAATACTTGCTGTCTGGTCCTTCTGTAGAAAAAGTTCGCTGACCTCTGTACCAAAGAGTTAAGTGATAGTTATTTCTGGCAAAAAGTAGGAATAATTAAGGATGTGCCGAATCCCAAGTATTGTCTATTCTGCCCTCCATTTAGCATGAAAGGTGATGTTCTTAAATCCAGATATGATCAGGTCGCTTTCTTGCTAAGACCTGTCAGTGTTTCACCTGTTGTACTTGGGGAAAAATATTTACTTCCTTACTGGCCTGCATGCAAGGTCACGCATGGCCTGTCCTCTGCAGGCCTTTCCAGCCCACTGTCGTCTTACAGTGAAGAGCCCTGCTTCGTTTCCAGCGAAGTTCTTCTAGGTCTTGACGATTCCAGTGCTTTCCTAGCCTAGGGCTTCTCTCACCCCCGTCTTCTCCTGGCTGGTTCTTCAGCTTCTAGTAAGTTCCACTTCAGTGTCACCATCTCAGAGAGGCCTTGCCTGACCCTGAAGTCCCTCTGTCGTTTTCCATCCCTGTGTTCTCCTCCTCCTTTCCTTTCCAGTACTTGCTACAGTTTACAGTTGTTTTCACTTGTCTGTTGACTTTTTTGTCCTCTCCTCTAGAATGTAAGTTCCATGAGGGCAGGATCTGAGTCACCCTGGCTCATTGTTCTGTCATGGCTCTATCCATGTGTCGAATAGATGAAGACAAAGGGTTAGTAATGTTTTCTAAACCATAACCAGTAAAACGTGGCTGGGGTTTTAAACCCATGTCTGCACGATGATCTCCCAGACACAGGTCTGTTTGTTGCCATGCAAAGTCTATCTGTGTAATTCAGTTCATTCATTTACTTTTTGAGCCAGTCGATAAGCATTTATTGAACACATGCCAAGTGCTTGGCTGTAGGGTTGGTGGTGGTGGTGGGGACACAGATGGAAGGCTCTCTTTCTCACGTCAAGAAGCTCAGGGGACACGATCTGTAAAACACTGGCTGTCGTGGGGCCCGGAAAGCTCTGTGGCAGAGCAGAGTCCTGAGGGGGAGGAGCCCCGCTGACTCCTCAAGACGGAGGGGTGGTGGTGGTTTCTGGGGAGGGTGCCGCCTGAGCTGGAGCTGCAAGGCGGCGACCTTGTGTTTATTATGTTCTAACCTAATACAACACCAGGAGGACCTGAGACACTAGTCGGTTTTGGTCACTGCACTTAGGAATAGGAGTTAAATAGAACGTGGAGGGTTGGGGTAGAGGTGTGTGGAAACATGCTCCAAGAGGAAGGAATAGCACAGGAAAAGGAGTAACGAGGAGCTGGAATATGGCGCATCTGAGGAAGTGCAGAGATCGGTTTGGCGGAAGTAGATGGCGAGTGTCGGGGCGCAGTGGGAGACTGTGCCGTGTGTTCTACACGGTGCAAGAAAGGGGAGCCCCTGGAGGGCGGTGGCGTGAATGTAGCTGAGATCATCTGGAAGCAGCAGCTGGAGCAAGCGTGCCCTGTCCCTGCGGTCTTATGTGGGCTGAGAGTTTTGCCAGAAAGTCTGACGCGTTCTGTCGAAGAGCACAGGCTGCGCTTTCTCCTGAGAGAATGTTACTTCAGTGCGCAGCAGCCGCTTGCCGTCTACACGTTTAGCCACTTTCAGACTACCTGAGATACTGCTCTGCCCTTCCCTGCGGCGCGGGAGGAGTGAACTGCCCTGCCACTCGCTTGGCAAAAGCCTCTCCGTGCCTGATGTCCCCCAGGTAGAGGCCTGGAGCGAGCCGGGTAAACTTTGCAGGCCTTGGATGTGTCTTCGCCTCCTTCTTTGGAGCCGTAGACAACCTGGAAGTGAATACCTTTTTATGTCGAATCAAGTTCAAACCAACATGCAAGGCACCCAGTTTACACCTGTGGGAAAAGAAGAAGCTTCAGTGAGAGCTAGTGAATAGCTTTGCCCTTGCAGCAGGCACTGGTGCTTCGGCCGGTGGAACCGAGGATCAGGTGGCGCGCGTTCCCTGGGAGCCCTTGCGCTCCTGCGGAGAGCGGGCTTTGCGGGGAAACGTCCGTTTTCTGAGCACGCGGAGTGCGCGCGGGGTAAGCAGTCTGTCGCGGCCCCGACAGCTCCAGCCGTTCCCTCGGAGGCGCTCCAAGCTGCCCACAGAGGCTAGTCCCTGGGGGTGGGGCGCTGAGAGGCATCCCCAAATGGGACACGGGGTCCTGGCCCGAAAGAACCCGTCATCTGGTGGCTTTGCAGACACTTGCCTCTGGACGTCTGGAGGGCCGTGCGGTTTCTCACCGGTGCGACTTGCTGACGGAGCACAGGGAGGCGGCAAGAGCTGCGCGGGACGGGGGAGCCAGGCGGGGCGCCTCGTCGTGGCCGAGGAGCTGCGGGCGGGACCTCGAAATTAATTAGGGATTTGGCTTGAGGAGGAGGAGGAGGTGCAAGGCCTCCGGCGGAAAGGCCGGCGGAAAGCAAGAGAGTTGGAGATGGATCCCCCGGAGTTTCCCAGAAGACCAATCTGATCCTGTCTCTGCGCTGCTGAGACCCGTCACCGGCTCCTCGTCGCCTGTGGGACGAAGTGCAGACCCGCGGCGGGACGCAGCCCTGGCCTCGGCTTCCCTGCAGCCCCCTGTCCCCGCCCCGCGCCGCGGTCCTCGCCTTTGCTCCTCTCCGAGCGCCCTGCTCGCCGCGCCCCGTGGTTATTGTGCCTGCGGCGCTCCGCCTCCCGGGACGCCCTCCGCTGCGGGCCAGCCGGGCGGAGTCGCGCGCGTCCTCGCGCTCTGCTGGGCCCCCGCCGCCCGGGCCCGCGGGCGTGGGAGGCCGCCGCCGGCCTGCTTCCGCAGCCTCTGCTCCTGCCTGCGGCCGGGCCCGGGTCTCAGTCTCCGACGGGGGCGGAGTGGCGACGTGGGAAGGTGGACGCCATGGAAGGAGCCGCGCGGTACCACGGCCAGCCCCCCCGGCGGCGAGGGCCACGGCCCGCGCGAGGCCGCAGGAGGAGCGCTGGCTTTGGTCGGAGGCGGGAACAGGAGCAACGGCGGGTCAGGCGGGAGCCTCTGCCAGGGTCTCTGAGGCAAAGGCAAGGTAGCGCAGGGCGAACGGTTCAAAACTGGCCCCTTGACTGGAGGGGTGTCCTGCTTGGCTGCTCCCGGCCCGGGGTGACCCTCCAGGTGGGGCCGCTCTGGTCCTCGGGTGGCTCGTCTGCAGATCGAAGGCCTGCGCAGGCCGAGTCCTTTGTCATCTCTGAGGGCTGGCCTGGAACTCCAGGCAGAAAGGGTTTCTCAAGACGTCAAAACATCGGAAAATACAGAAAATAAACAAAACGGGACAAATACAAGCGCTATGCTGTGCCGTCTGCGAGGAAGGGTCCCCGTTCGCGACGGCCTCCTGCTGTGCAGGTGGCCTCCAGGGGGCCTCGCGCCTCGGGAAGAGGGGCCGCCGCCTGCTGTGGCCTGTTGGGCAAGACACGTTTCACCTGCGGGCTTCACCGCTCTCATTCCTAAAATGACAAGTGTGGTCGTATTTATCTAAACTGTTTTTTTATTGTTAATATATTCATGTTTTCATATTCCAGGAATATTGGTAAACTTTAGATCATTGACATAAAATTGTATGCAAGCACCTGAATGAATGACCTCTTTTTAAAAGTCGGGGATTAATTTACTGATAGGATACGGCCTAGTATCAGGGTAGGGATTTAAGACGAGTCGGAAGGGTTCCTCTCCTTGTTGGCCATGTGACCCGAGGCCCCCGGAAATGGGGACACTAAGATGGTGCGCTCCGTAGGGTTGTGTGAATGTTGGATGAGGTCGTGTGCATGAAGATCTCAGCGCGGCGTGTGGCACACAGCGAATCACCCAGTAAGTATCAGCCGCGGGTCGCGGGATGGCCCACAGGACTGGGAGGGGGCGCGTAGTTACTGGCCCCTCGGGGACATCGCAGGCTGTCGTCACTGGCAGATACTCCGGCTGCTCGCTGTCTCTGGTTGGCATGCGGCAGACCCGAGGGGCAGCATGGCGTCTCGGGTGTGAGTGTTGGCGCGGCCTGGGGAAACCCTGACTACTCCGAGCACTGGGAGTAGGAGTTGCAGCGGCGACAGCAGCGGCGCAACCACCATCCCTGGTCCCTCTGCCTCCGGAGCCTGTGCCCTTGGCTGATCGTGTTTATCTGAGACGCCTGACTGTCAGCCCTGGGGGAAGGGAGCCCAGTGGCGTTACCCATGGACTGAGACATGCTGTGGGTGCAGTAGAGCGGGGTTGTCTGCCCGTGAGAGGGTGGAAGCGGGTGTGGTGTCATCGGATGGCGAGGAGTGGCCCTCATGACCGGCTGCCGGGGCACCTGGCCGCTCCCGCGTGCGTTGCCTTGGAGACAGAGGCATTGACATCTGTTAAAACACATGTCATTTGGAAGGCATTGTGCGTGATCCTTCACCATCTTTTCTGAAATTACAAATCAGAGTAGTAAGTATCTTTGGACAAGAGGCCAGGGGAGGTTTGGAGCACAGGAGAGTCTCTCACTTCCAAAAACAATTCAGTACTTAATTGTCAGAGTCTCTTCCATGCCCAAATCTGGACCATATCATTCTCTTTTCACTGGTTTTATAGTAATTCATTATGCTCCATATAGTATTGTACATTTCATAATATGAGAAAACAATTTTTTTCCGAAGTAAGAGATGCTGTTGGAAAGCTTGTAGGTAGATGTTCGTTCAAGCTCACTCTTTCACTGTTACTTAAATTTTCCCGATATTCATTATAGTCCCTCTGGGTGTATGTATGTATTGTCTCGTTTATTGCTTTATTGACTGTCTTTAACTTACATTCTCAAGTAAATGAATTAATAACTTGAGCATCTCTACTGTGAAAGACCCTGAGGAAAATACAAAGTCAGTAAATAAAGAATCCTCATCCTTAAAAATCGTATCATGGAGAGACAGGTCATAAAGCAAGAGGGCAGTGAGGGCCTGAGCTGAGCTAACAGCTGCAGAGATGCAGAGGAGGAGGTGGGCAAGTGTGGGGCGGGCAGGGGAGGACGGAGAGCAGAGGGGACCCTAAGGTTTTGAGCTAGGGTCGCTGGAAGAACCGCGGTGCCTGCCTCGAGAGTGAAAAGAAGAGCACGACTTGGGGAGGAGGACAGAAGGCGGTGCGCTGAGCGCGGGCCTGACTGAGGGGGGTTTCGAGGAGGCAGCCTCGGTTGCTGGTTAAGATGTCCAGCTGCCTTGTCGCCTCTGGTGGAAAATGAGTTCACCGCTGAGTTCTAGCTCAGACTCGGGCTGCTTCATCCTCTGGGTACTTATTCAGCAGGGCAATGGAAATGGATTAAAAAGATTCGAAAGGCATGCTCTCTGCTCTCCTGGAGTCCCAGCCGAATGAAGTGAGACATTTGGTCCTCAGCAGTGCAGGGCACTCAGCAGTGACGTGCGCGCCAGGGTCCAGAAAGCTGGGGGGCGAGCTGGGCCCTGTGAGCGGCTGCTTGTAGAGGGCAGGCCGAGGGTGCAGACCAGCTGCCCCTGACGACCCTCTTGAGGAAGCCGTCAAAAGCGAAAAACATTATTTCCCAGTATCAGGTTTATTAAAGGATGAATGGAACCAGTGTAGAGAGTGTATATTTTTATAGTAGGAACCACAATACATGGAGAAGGCAGTGTCACTGATTGACTCACTTTTGTCTCTTCATGAGGACGATGGTTTTTTTGAACCTGAATGAAGAAGACTCAATGCCCTGACCTGCTGGAGGTAGGGACTCCCCGGGAAGCCGCCCCCTCGTTGCCGGCCGCTTGTCCACCCCACCTTTGTCAGGGCCCCACGCTGGCTCTCTGTCTCCTGGAGCCCACTGGCCGTGTGTGGAGGCCCACACGGTGTCTTGCTGCCTGTTCCTGCCCTGAGCCGTGTTCTCAGTGTGGGTGGTGACCGTGGCCTCGGAGGCGAACCTGGGGAGACTGCACAGGTGCCCCGGGAGAGGCGGCTGCGTGCGTGGCTGTTGCCGAGGGCCGACTCTGCCCAGGGCTGTGGTGTCCAAGCCCTGCACGCGAGGCTGTGACAAGGGCAGCCCCTCGGGCTCCCGGGGGTGGGGGCGCAAGGGTTCAGCCTCCAGGGCTGACGTGTGTGCGCACAGCAGTGGGCTGGGAAGGCGAGAGCTCACTGGAAAATACTTCCCTTCCACAGCTCTCGCGTCAGAGTGTTATGGCAACTGGAGAACTCCAGGGCAGGAAGCTCCTCCTCTGGAGGAAGAGCCATTCTTTGCTAGTGAGGATGTTCGGGTGAGGGCTTCAGGGCCTCATCAGAATAGTGCCACCTAGTGGTGACTGTTTCAAATCGTAGCTGGGCGCCCAGAGAGTTGTCACAAACCCACAGGGGCTTGGCTTAAAGACCAAGCGTCGTGTGAAACTTGCTCCTTCATTTACGCGTCTGTTGTTCCACTTAATTTATCACTGACCGCATGATGGGACTCTTGATGGACGCCGCGTGGGAAGAGGCGAGGAAGGCACGGGCCTCGACCTCAAGGTGCTGACAGTCTGGCTGGGGAGAACGCTTAGGAACCAGTGGTTGCGGTCCAGCAGCGGTAGCTGCGAGGGAAGTGCAGTGGGGCCCAGACGCCTCAGACGCCACACGGGGCTTCGGCGACGTTGCTGGAAAGCCCTTCCGTGCAGGGCAGGCTTCTCCGAGTGTCTCTGGCCCCCGCTCTCCGTCAGGGACCTGGACGGACTTGCAGCCTGCTGCTGCGTGGAGCCGGCTCTCTTTCGTGGGCTTGGCGCTTGGCGCCCTCGGGTGTACCTTGCTGGGCCCAGGGGGGTGTGTTTAAGGTCCTGGATGTTTCACATGCCTTACCTGCCTTTGCTGCTTCCGTCTTCCTTTGTCTTCCTTTCCTTCTGCCCTGAGAGGCTTCTTGTGAGTCGTCCTGCTCTTGGCACAGCTCTGTCTCTGTATGACACAACCCACCCAGTTCTTTCTGGAGAAGCACTCACTGTGTGATCCTGTTCAGGTGTCTGATCTTTCTAGCTCCAGGAGCTGTTTTCTCTGACAGCAAGGCCAGTAACACTGACTTTCCTACCTGAATTGGTGTTGGTAGGTGCTTCAGTCATGATTTAGAGCTTTGTGCCGTCTGAACACAAGCAGAAGACTTGTGCCTCTTCTTCACTTAGTCGCACCGTGTGAGAATTTCCCCTCACACTGTTTTGGGTAGTTGAACACTTAAAAACGTCCCACTTCATTCACTTTTTAACACCAAACTCCTTGAATAGGTCTCTTCCCTTTCCTTCTCGTTGGTTCTCGTTGGTTCCCTTGGTTCCCCCCCGCCCCTCCCCGCTGCTTTTCCTGTGAGCAGCGCTGTCGCATCTCTCCCCTTCCGGTGGTGCAGCTCCCCTGCACTGTCAGAACCCTTAGTTCACGTTGCTTCTCCTTCTTCTGTTTGCTTATCCAGATTTGTTTCAGCGTGTTACTTCCCTGCCCCTCCCGGGTCTTCCCACTGGATCTTTCTCTCTCTCTCTTTCACTTTTCCCACATGTCTCTCATCACGTTTCTCGTGCTGTCTTGATCTTTTTGGCGCGCCCTCTCAGAACTCTGTAGGTAGTCGCTGCTGCTTGAGGAGTCCGTGTGTAGTGTGTCCCAGTGACCACCACGGGGACACGGCTCTGCTGGTGTGGGGAGGTCAGAGATCTCTGAGGAAGAAGCAGCGAATTCACTCATTCACCAGGCATACACTGGGTGCCTGCTAGGTTCCCGGCATTGCGCTAAGCACCGGGTGAGGGCAGACACAAAGAAGGATGTGATGGCCTTTGCTTCAAGGAGCTCATAGTCTAGTCATAACCAGAAACAAGTGGGTCAACAAACTATTATGATACAGAGGTAGGTGGAAAGTGTTGTGGGCATGCAGAGGCCTGAAGTAATTGTGCGGAGGTGGGAGAGAATTCACAGTGTGCGAGGCATCGGCACTGGGACGTGGAGGAGGATTTGGAGGACCATCAGGAAGTGGCTGGAGACGCTGAAGGTGATTCTAGGGTGAGAGATGGTTTACCGAAGCGTGGAGCCTTTAACGAACGTGATGGCTCCGGGGAAGTGCAGATGGGAGCTGTGGGGTGTGCACTGGTAAGAGATGAGCCTGGAGAGATGGGAAAGAGGCAGTTTTGTGGAGAGTCTTACTTTCTGTGTAATGGAGTTACGGAATCATCCCGTGGACACTGGGAGCCACGGACACGTGGCATTTAAGTACCTGCATTGTGTGAGGTTAAGGGGGTGGATGAGAGTGAATGAGTTCGTTGGACATTTCAGAGTCAAGTGCACCAAGGTGGTGACTGGATGCGGGAGCATTTGGGAAGGATTTGCATTCATTGGCATGTTTGCTCCCTAGGATCTCAGATTCTCCCGGGGTATCACCTCTTCAGTCTCATGGTGTTACTGTCCTTTTCTAGTAGGACCTTTCCTGACGAATCTACAATTTGACGTTTGTATTCAGCCACTTGGAGAAATTGTTCTAAGTTGTGACCATAACATTCTGTTTTCTTATCTTCCCTGGGTTGGTCCTGTTTGTCTTTCCAGCTCTGGCGGCTCTCAGGATCATCTCTGGCTCCACTCTCAAGCTTTTGAAGGAGGCAGATGTTGGAGGGCGGAGGGCTGTGGTGTGTGTGAGGGTGGGGTTGCTGAGGGGAAGCTAAAGGGCACCTTCCCCACTCATCGGACAGACCAGGTGCCCTGCAGCGGCTTACTGGGTGGCGGCAGAAGTGACTCTGAAAGGTGGATGACATAAAACGCGTTTATGTTGTCTGTACATGAAGGTATGCGTGGGGGGAGGGGCACTGGGAGGAGCGACTGAGGTCAGCAGGCTTCCCCTTCCTGCTGGGGTAAATCAGCATTGACATTGTTGCATATTCTTCACATGCAAGTAAAGGGGTCGAGGAGGGATGTCAACCCGGCCAGTTCTGTGGCATCTTGTGACCAGCCGGGACGCCTCTTCCTCAGGAGGGTCTGCTAATTGATGATGACACTGAGTTAGCAGAGGACCGAACCTCATGACCTGAGAGATGACAGACATCAGATCTGGAATCCAGCAGCACCCCTACCTCTCCCCAGCAATTGCCAACCTGTTAAATTTAGTTGAGATTTTTTGATCTCATTTTTTTTTCTTTTCGGAAGGTCACCTAAAACTCATTAACTCTTCATTCCTGCTACACTTCTCCAGTGTCTTGTGTGCATAACCCATTGTTTCATCATATGTATCCAAAATTTTTTCTGGTGGCAACAATGCCCTGGCTCTGGGTCTCCAGCTTCATCAGATGTTCGGTGGATTGCATTAGTAGTCTCCACTCTGTATCCTCTCTGTATCCATGCACCTTTGGCACATGGCTTTGTTAATTCTTCTCACTGGAGTTGCGTTCTCTGCCTTCTGATTCTGAGTTTGGCCATGTGACTTTCTTTGGCCGATGGAATGTTACATTCATTTGCCTCCAGTTTCAATGTTTGACCATTGACAACACTTAGACCTCTACCTTTCTGTTCCCTACCACTGTACATCTAGCCTCAGACAAGAAAATATGCACGTACCGCTTGAACTCTTAGCGTTGGTGGAAAGTTTTAACACCCTAACCCAAATGATAAACCCTTCTCCATCCCCACCCTGCTAGTCACTTCCTTCTCTCTTGCCATTCTAGAGTCCCTTGTGCTGCCGTGCTCCCCTAAGAAGTTCCTTGTATAAATAATAAGCGTTTTTTTCAAATTCTCTTGGTATGTGAAGTGTCATTAGTCTTGACTTGCAGCCTGTTCATTGGGGGTCATGGTGGTATGTGTCCATCCCGCCTCCATAGGATGACTACAAAGCAACTGTTAGTCTGTGTGATGCTTGCAGATGGTTGAGAAACTGCTTATGTGTTTCTGCTTTGACTGTTGCTCCTCTGTCATGGCCATGAGAATATGCCTGGACTAGTCTGCTGGAGGGTGAAACACATGGAACAGAGACCAGTTGCCCCTTCACCCCAGTCAACAGACCAGTCAACAGAGAGCTGACCCCACATACGTGAGCAAGCTCAGCTAAGATCAGCAGGGCCTCCTGGTCAACCCACGGCCACCTGCAGAGTGAGACCAGGCAAGACCCGTGACGGCCAGCCGAGATCAGCTGAACTCCAGGCTTTGAGCTAAACGTGTGTTCAGTGTTGTGTACCACTGAGGTTTCGTGGTTGTTACGCAGCACTGTTGTGGAAATGGATAATGGATAAATCAAGTGTGGAGACTTCAGGACCGACAGTGGAATAAATAATATGAAGTCTCTAAACTGTAACAACTCATTGAAACCGGCAAATCTCTTTTTTCCTCTATTTTTAAGAGTTTATTTTGTTTAATTTTTTTTTTTTTTGGTGCTAGGCTCTTAATAAGCAATTCAGAAAAAAAAAAGCCTTAAGTAAGATTAGCAATTTGCACCTTTTTAAAAATTAACAGCGCTCTGTTGTTTTGATATTGAGCTCCGTTATCAATTTGCATCTTTAAAGAGGTGTAACCTTTCTCGGATATTTTGCTCCCTGTTCTTATATTTAGCTAGCAAGACTTGATTTTTACGTTGCTTATGTTGCACTTGCTTCTGCACAGTTACAGGAAGGGGGAAGAGGAGGAAGTCCAAGGCTCCGGGTCTGGGCGCACGCTGCAGGTTTCTGAAACCCAGGCTGCTGAGTGTGGACGGAGGGGGCCTGGCACGTCGCCCTGTCTGCTGATAAAGGGGCAGCGTCTGAGAGCTTCAGGAGCCACGTGAACGAGTGCCTGAACGGGCGCACACCATACCTGCTACTTGTTAGACCATCTCCGGTGCAAGGACAGCCCTCAGCCCTCTGGGGAGTCCTGACTCTGCCAGTCACATGGCAGGCGCCAGCTTGACTGGCTCCCATTTTCCACGCCACCTTGCCCGGACTGTCCAACGCCCCGCCTTTTCCAGCCACACCGTCCAGCAAGGAACGCAGGGCGATGCCTCGCAGGCAGGAGGGATCATCCACCTCGGGGCCGTCCTTTGCTTTCCACTCTCATCTGGAAAGAAGAGTCAGTGAAGTCCCTCTTCACTAAGTAAAAGTGCACCAAATATACTTTATTTGTTTGGGAAAAAAATCCTAACCATGTGACTCAGTGAAAGAAAAATTCTCTAAAAAATCAGAATGTTAGTAATAACCTGGATTTTTTCAGGTACTTAAACCAAACTATAAAACATGTGTCTCATGGACTTTTCTTTAGACCCAGTGGGTAAAACTTATCAAACCGTGAACCAAACCAGTATGTTTTATTTTTTTCAACAGTGGCCCAGTTAAAAGTGGAGTCTTACCTATATATTTTCTCAATCTCCTGAGCTGGAACCAGGCATCAAAATTTTCTTGAACTGAGTTGATTTTCTACTGAGTTAAATCCCTGTTGAGATCCTGGAAGGAGAGCAATAATTCTTGGCCACTTTTTAAGGTTGTGTGTGAAATCTAAAAGCATTTTTTGAAATCCTTGATTAAAACCAAGTTCACCTTGAATAAATTGTTCTTCCTGATGGAATGAGTGAAAAAAGATGATGTCATCCACTGCAGAAGAGGGAGAGAACCTGAAGCAAACCAGGCAGATTACATGTTTGTCTCCACCGTGTAATTTAAATCATTTGTTAAGTCTTGCTTTTAACCTCAGTCTAAGTGGGCTGTCATGGGATGTGTGGATGGGTCACCCTCTGTCATGCTCTCTGTTTATATGGTGCTTTCTTTTGGGAACCTGATCCTGGAAATCTCTGAGGGGTGGTCTTCAATTTCTAAAGTTATCATTAAAGTGCAGTCAGGTGGCCCCCAATTTTTAGCCTATATGTTTCTGTAATCCAAATTATAGATTTAAAGGAATAATCACTTATATGTAAAATACACACACTAAGTGAACATAATATATAAAGATAACGATACCGCTTAGAGTTTGAAGACATTTCGGCTACATCGGTTAGCTTAACAAAGGTTGATTTTGGCAAATAATGAGCTCATTTACTTTCCCAAGGGCAATGCAGAGAGGGCTTTCTCACATTAATTGAAAAACTCAAAGAGGATGGAACAGTTAAGATGCTAAAGGTGTGGGACAGTTGTTATATGAAATGGGCTACATTTGAAAATATAGGGAGAAAAGGAAATTTATGAACAGATAAAGTATAAAAGGAGGAGAGTAGGATTTCCAAAAACAGCGGCCAGAGGAAACAGGAGCAGGGTCCAGCCTCTGGCTCAGCAGAGGGCAGGCCTTCAGGAGAAGGCGTGTGGTGGTCTCTGCGAGGAGTGCTGGCTACCAGAGCTGAGTGTGAATTTCGGGAGCCCCTGCTCTGATGTAACATTTTCTCGTTTGACGTTTTCTAAACCACAGACAACTCCGTCCTTGTTGTTCAGGGGAAAGGACGCCAAGGTGTGTGAGGAGAATGCTGGGTACCCCGGCCGCTTCCGCCCGACCCCAGGCTCCTGGAGGGCTCGGTGGGGGCTGCCTGGTGTGGGCCCCACACTTTGCTCCTTTTTTCTTACACACGTATATTCAAAAATATGTTCTCCTGCATAATTTAAAAATTTTTGTACTGAAATAGGGCCATACATTGATCTGTCTTTTGCTTTAAAACTTTGTTTAAAACCCACTGGGAGTACGACCTGGAAAGCCCCGGGAGCGCAGGCGCAGGTCAGCCCCGCCTTTCTTCCCGTTTCTGCTTCCTTTCCTCGTGGACACACATGTGCACACACACGTGCGTGCACACACATTTTTACATAAATAGGCTCTTTTAATTAAAACGGTCCTTGCATCTGATTTTTACTGTCTTTGCAGCCTTTTCCGTTCTCTCTCCTTTCTGCCCACTTCTCTCAGCCCTGTCCCTGCAGGACAGTCTGGTGTGTGTCCCCAGAGCGTCTCTCCGTTCTCCTGCGAGCCTTCTGCGCAGGCAGGTGCCCGTGAGCACGCCTGCCCACAGGCAGGTACGTTTCAGTTTGTACCTCAACCCTACAGGGTGCTGCAGGTTGAGGGTGGGAAAGGTGACCCTTTTAAATCTCTTCTCTCCTTTGACTTCGTCTCATAAATGTTCTCAGTGGTGTTGACCGTAGCCCACTGCTCTTATTTCTCTATGTAAGCTGCCTAGGCAAGCTCGCGCGTGCTCGTGGCTCTCATCACCACCCTTGTGCGGAACATGCCGAAGCCCACATCTCCAGCTCCTGGTTCCTCTGTTCAGCTTGCTGCTGGCTGCTTCCATCTGCTTTACCACAGGCACCGCACACTGAACATGCCTCAGCTGCTCCCTTCTCTTCTCCCCTGTGTGTCCCTATTATTTGTTGTAATTCATGCGACCATCATCCGTCCGGATAACCAGCTAGAAATCTGCCAGTCACCAGGTCAGTCACCAGGCCTGCCAGGGTCATGCCTCCAGCAGTTCTTGACTTTATTCTCTCCTTTCCGCTTTTCTCATTAGTACACTAGTTAAGATGCTCATCAAGCTTCGTATAAATAATTGCAAAAGTCTTCCAGCTTTTTAAAAATTCAGACCTCATAACACAGTGGGTCACTGGGGCCATGTGGCCCCTACTTGGTCAAAGGAAACATCCATCGTTTTTGATAAGGTTGAAAGTATGATATTGAAAGTTCACATCAAGGCTTTGTTTTTTGTAGAGTAGAAAGTATGAAATATTTATTGAGGTTTAGAACAAAAACAAAGAAGCCACGAGCAGAAGAAGCTGGGCAGGAGCATGCTCTTCCAGGCAGAGGGGACAGCCAGGTCCGAGGAGGCACCGCTGCTCCAGCCGCACGGGGACGCACCTCCGGCCCGTCCTGTTTCCGCCTCTTGCCCACGCTGGTGCCTTCCATTTAGACTAGGAATTCCTATACCGTCGCTTCCATGTCTGTCTTCCTGCAGCCAGAGTGAGCTTCTCATCACTTAGCATGTGGTGTGTGGATGAATGAGACTGATTTTAAGGGCTAGGTCAGTTCAGATTTAACCAGCAGAGAACAGCTGAGGAAACAAGGACTGTGAGTGATGGATGATGGAGAAAGCTGCTGTCGGAGGGCCGCTGGGTCATCGTGCAGGTGATGGGAAATAAGCTGACAAGACTGACTTCGGCTCTCCTGAGGCGTCATACCAAACCAGCCGCGTGAACAGGCTCTTCCCAGACTGTGCTGCTGGTCAGTACACCTGGTGCGTGTTCTCTTCTGGACACTAGGAGCTTCTGGAGGGAACATGGGAGTAAACGTCACTGTGCCTCCCTGAGGCCCAGTTAGATAGCTGTCCGCCGGGAACCTGAGCTTAGGGAGCGCGAGCTGGGAATTGCTGGGGGTCTAGCCCACAGACAGCGCAGAACAAAGTGTTTGGAAGGTGGCGTGGATGGCAGTGTTGTAACAGTTGACAATGGGAGGGAAGAGGAACCTAAAATTCTGGTGATGGTGGTGTTTCAGTGAAAATCCTATTTTATTTTATTTTATTGTTGTTGAATTTTTTTTAAAGCCTTTGAAGAACATTTTGGGACTAGGGCAATGAGTTGGTTCTCATCTGTCCCAGACACTCAGCCTCCTTAAAGATTGCTTTGGTAGTTTTGGCAGTTGTTACGGATGTGAATCTTGTGTCAGCGGGATTTTTCTGTCACGATGTGGCCACAGGGCCGTGGGCCGAGGTGCCGTCTGTGTGAGGCCCAGTGTCGGCAGTGACAGAGGCCTGCCTGCAGGACTAACAGGAACTGAAGGGCCTTTCTGCACTCCTCTAGTCATCTCCCTGCAGAGAGGCTGGTGCTTCGCACGTGTTAGGCACAGACCCCTGTGCTTCATTCTGGACAGCAGCTACCCAAAGTCTGAGGAGCATCTCGGTGGCCTGAAGGCAGGCTCACGGCCCAGAGGTGCTTCATCTAGGTTAGGCCTGCTCACGCGGACCACACGGGTGTGGGGAGCTCCGAGGGTGGGCGGTGGCGGGGCCAGCCGGGCTCATGGGGCACTGCGGAGGCTGCTCTTTGCTGGGGGAGATGGGACCAGCTTGCAGTGAGAAGTGGCCTGGCTCTCGGCGCTGTCTGCGAGGGACCAGCATCAAAAAAGTTCTGGAAGCTACGGGACAGGGCTGCTGATTCCAAATATTAGTAGGACTCAGATGATATGAAAGTTAAAATAGAATAAGAATCAGACGTTACTCTTTGTGTAGAAGCAAAAGACTAGTTTTGGGGGTCAGTTATATACCTAGAAATCATGATTTCATAAGCTTTGGCCCCAAGGGTGTCCGATAAACGAGTCACATCCCCCCAGAGCGTGCGATCTTCACAGTTAGGGGGACCAGAAAAGGCGGAGTTAATAGTTTTGTCTGTTTTCTGTCTGTCCAGGGCGAGTGCCCACATGTGGGCAGTAGAACAGCTGAAGATAAAAGGTGATAGTCAGTCTCAAGGTGTTCTCCTCCGCCTCGTTCTTCAGAGCCAGCTAGCCACAATCATGGGCCGTGTTCCCGCTGGTCCGCAGAAGCAGAGGAGGTGTGACGGCGTCCTCGCGTGAGCGGCGGGGCCTAGGCCCCGTGCGCCCCCGGGGGCGCCCTCACCTCCTCGTCTCCCCCGCAGCAGGCGTCAGCGCTGAACCGGGACGACCAGCCCTGGAGGGCGCCGTTGAACCAGGGCCGCCGGACCAGGAGTAGCTCGCCGGGGGGACTGACTGTTCGCTGTTTAATCTAGACGGAAAAAGGAGAGAGAACGGGCCCGGAGCGCCTCGGGCTTCAGGAGCCCCCGGAGCCGCGGCCTCAGAGCAAGGGCTGACCGCGCAGGGCGGCTCCCGCCCGCAGGGACCGTGGGCTCGGCGGCCGCGCCCGCCTCGGCTCGGGCTCCGGGCTGGGGGCGCCGAGGCTCCAGCCACGCTTCCTACGTGGGGTGTGTTACTTCCCGAGCGTTACGTTGAGGGCTCAGCGGCTTCGAAGCCTTGGCTTGTTCTTTGTGTGGTTTCTGGGGGAACAAGGTGAAGTAAAACGACCAGGTGCAGCGCCTCCACGCCAAGGTGGCAGGGAAGGCAGTGCCTCGCCCAGGGTTCTTCGCAGCTCTCCCCCGCCTGGGGGCTTCTCGCAGCCCCTCTCATCCTCAAGCCCCTGTCCGGGTGCTGTCATTGGCCTGGCTTTCCGCACTGCAGGACGGCACCCAGTGGACAATAATATGCGGCTCTGGAGATGAATTTCAAATGCTGGGGCTTCCAGCAGATTGGAAATTTAGCCAAGGCTCCCCTCCCGTTCCTCCGTTTATTCCTTATAATTTCGGAGAAACTTTGCTGCTAGCAGACTTCTCAGACAGTGACAAACTGGATCCTCATTAAAACAAAGAAAGGTTAAGGGGAAAAAATAACCTACTTAAAATGAGGTACCTCGCCAGTCTTTCAGCTGTAAATTGACAATAGGATTTATATAAATCCATAATTGTATCTCTTTTACCTGTAGTTAGGCTAGCTAATGATGAAAGAAGTGTACAGCTGATCGTGTGGCTTTAATGAGGGTTCTTTTTACACAGTTAGAAAAAAATCCACCAAATTAAATTCTGCCAATTTACTCCATTGCAAATTGAGCACCACCCTGTGAGGGGAAAAAAAAGAAAGGAAAGGAAAAAAATCATCAAGTAGCTTAAATCAGTTACAGCTAAATGTGTAAGTCAGCATGTGCCTTAGCCTTTAGTCATGAAGAATATATTAGATTTTAAAAATAAATGGCTTTCTGCTGAGTCCTCATTGCAATGGCTTTCTGACTTTTAATTAAATTTTCAGTGCTTGTGGTTGCTTCCTCATGTACCCTGGCCACAGAGCTCGAATTGCCTCCATCATTAAGCGGAGTGGAAAACCAAATTGGAGATTATTAAGCTTGTTCATTTCTTTGTTGTCAGTAGCTGGTGACTCTCCTTTTTACTTGTTAAATAAGGATGGAGCTTTCTACCAGGATATTTCCCAAGAATGAAGTAAGCTCTCGTAAACAGAGCATGATTAGCCCTAATGCAGGAGCTTGTTAAATGTTCCTCATTATACATTTCTGGTCTGTTTCATCAGTGTTAAATGAACTTAATGTAAATTAATAAAAACAGGTTTGCATTATTTGTAACAGGATTGAGAGTAAAGAAGAAAACTGTAAGCAACACTAAACTCAGCAACTCGCGTTGAAGTGTGCACTTTTTCTCGGCTGCCCTTTCTGTCCTATGGAATCGAATACATTGTTCCCAAAGTTTAATGTGTAATCTTTGGGAATGGAGCATTACAGTTTAGGTCTTACATTGGAGACTTTAATTGCTAATTTGGTGCTTTTCTGCAAATTTTGTTTTTGCTCCTTTTGAACTTCCCAGAAACAGAAATTTATGAGAATTATGTATTACTGTAGGAACCAGTATTCCACAAAGAAATTTGAATTTTTATACTAATAGGGTCAAAAACAACATAATTTTGGCTGTAGACCTAATGGTTGGTTTTAAATTCATATTGGTTTTGATTTATAAAAATGAATTCACTGCAGATGCTTAAGGCAAATGTGTGATGTAAAATTCACATTGTTTTAAACAGTGACATTCTTAAAATACAAGGCTTCTTCTCCTAATTAAGGAGAAGCGAAACTGAAAAGACACTTAAACATGAACAGCAGGTCAAAAAGCTAAGGGCCACTAATCTAAGTGATAAAATGATTTATCTCTGAGATGTGGAATTAGATGCCCATGAGCAAGTAAGAATAATTGGGGATCCCAGCATTTGAAATTTCAGAACCTTCACCAAGTTGGATGTGCCTAAATTTCAAACTCCGTTAGATTCTATTGTCAGGAATGGAGGCGACAGTGACTTTGACTTCCTGGTTGCTGATGGGCCAGTGAGATATCTGTGTGTGGTGGTCATGGTTATTTGCTACCTCCACAAACATCAGATGCTCACAAGGGCTGAACTAGTGTTCAAAATTTTGTGAAACCAAGATAAAAACTGCTAAATTATGAAAAAGTGCATCATGCAGCTGAGGATGCAGTTCTATTTTACATAGGCGTTTCCTGGAACTGAACTTTTTACTGAAAATTTTGTGGCCGCAGAGACTAATAGTGGATATTAACCATTTGTATAACATCAGCGGTAACACATACAGCAAAGTCTTGCTTTTAAAATAGAGTTCTCAGAGAAGGTCGCGTTCACAGTCCAGAACAGGAAAACACAGAATGTATTCCACAGATGTCACCCATGCAGGAAGAGCTAGCTGTTCACAGCACTCTTTTCTGCCCCACCTGGCCTGGGCTCAGGATCCTTCTCAGCACAGTAAGCTAGGCATACTCTGCCGAAAGGCTGCGGTTGTTAGGTTTTTGCCATCCCGATTCTAATTAGTTCAACTTTGTGTTACACTTCAGTTAGCTTTGTGTTAGCTTTAGTTGGAAAGATCTTTTTTTACCTTTTGTGGCTGAAACATTTTACGTCGTTTTTTTGCCCTGGTATGGTGAGCACATTTTGTTTAATTAATTAATTAATTAAATTGAGTTATAGTCATTTTACAGTGTTGTGTCAAATTCCAGTGTAGAGCACAATTTTTCAGTTTTACATGAACATACATATATTCACTGTTGCATTCTTTTTCGCTGTGAGCTACCACAAGATCCTGTATATATTTCCCTGTGCTGTACAGTGTAGTCTTGTTTATCTATTCCACATATGCCTGTCAGTATCTACAAATCTTGAACTCCTAGTCTGTCCCTTTTCACCTCCCTCCCCCTTGGCAACCACAAGTTTGTATTCTACATCTATGATTCCTTTTCTGTTTTGTATTTATGTTCATTATTATTTTTTTAGATTCCACATATGAGCTATTTCATATGGTATTTTTCTTTCTCTTTCTGGCTTACTTCACTTAGAATGACATCCATGTTGCTGCAAATGGCGTTATGTTGTCAGTTTTTATGGCTGAGTAGTTTTCCATTCTATAAATATACACATCTTCTTTATCCAGTCATCTGTTGATGGACATTTAGGCTATTTCCATGTCTTGGCTATTGTAAATAGTGCTGCTATGAACATTGGGGTGCAGGTGTCATCCTGAAGTAGGGTTCCTTCTGGATACAAGCCCAGGAGCGGGATTCCTGGGTCATATGGTAAGTCTATTCCTAGTCTTTTGAGGAATCTCCATAGTGTTTTCCACAGTGGCTGCACCAAACTGCATTCCCACCAGCAGTGAAGGAGGGTTCCCTTTTCTCCACAGCCTCCCCAGCATTTGTCATTTGTGGACTTTTGAATGATGGCCATTCTGACTAGTGTGAGGTCATACCTCATTGTAGTTTTGATTTGCATTTCTGTGATAATTAGTGATATTGAGCGTTTTTTCATGTGCCTATTGATCATTTGTATTTCTTCCTTGGAGAATTGCTTGTGAACACATTTTAATTGTCATGTCACGATTCATTTTAATCTTCACTCCCTGAAGATCTTACTGTGATTCGGTGCCGTCATTATGAAAATAAAATTAATTTTCATAATGAATTATGTATTCAGGAAGCATAGCAGGTTATCCTAAAATTGTATTGAACTTGGGATATGTACTGGAAAATTTCTCTTCCTCCCTCCCTCCTTCCTTTTTTCTCTCTAACAAATCCTTGATTCCTTGGGGTTTGGTCATAACCAAGACAGGATTTAAGTTTTCCAAAGCATGGCTTAGAGGAAAGGCAGAACATAGGCCTCCTGAAACATCCAGTCAGTGATCAGAGTGTTCTCTTGGCCTTGTCACAGGATCCTCCGCTTTGAACTTTAGCCTTGTTCAACTTTGCTGCTCTCTGTTTATCTTCGGCCCTGGTTTAGCTTTGTCTTATCCTCTGGTATCGCCACGCTGGCTTCCTTGTTACTGGCTAGCTCCTGTCCTGGTTCTTCAACTGGGTAAAGATACGTGGTTCTCGCCTCCCTTACTCCCCAGGTAAAGCATTAAAAATAGATTCTGATTTATTGACAGTCAGCTTTTACTCAAAGAGCCCTGTTCAACGGTTTACTAAATCTATTAACTAAAAGAACAGAGACTGAAACTCATCCTTACTAGTATATAAAAAGGACCAACCAGTGACTCTGTGTGTGTCTGAGTGTGAAGGTCACAGGGAGAAGTTTAGGTATTTCAGAACAACCTCAGAGAAGTCAAATGTTACCTTCCTACAAAGAAAAGAAATGTAAAGATTTGACATGTGACCTACAGGTGGAGTAAATATGGTAACAGTAAACGGCTCCAGCTTATCACAAAGTCAAGAAAAATTCTTAAAAAGAAAATATTCTTAAAATAAGAAGGAAAAGGAATGAATTATATGTATTTGTAAAATAATAATTTAGTAGCAATAATAGTGATGATGATAAAACGTATTAATTGAAGACTTGCCATGTGCTCGTACTGCTCCGAGAGCTTTCTGTGTGACTCATTTCATAGTTGCAACAACTCTGTGGGGTAGCTACTATTTTTTTCCCATTTGATGGATTAAAAAAACACCGACTTGTACAGACCGCAGATGGCTCGTTCAGGGTACACACCTAGTAGATGCTGGAGCTGGGAGCTAGACGCAGGGTCTCTGACTCTGGGCTCCACACTTGGCCTGGTTGTGCTTTCCAAAGCCAAGTGCTGCTTTTCTCTTAGCATTCTTGGACTTAACCTGAGAGAGAAGCTATGTGTGTATAGTCACATCCTGAGCCAAGCTCTTTTGGCAGGAATAATGATGCGAGAAAGAGCAGGGGAAAAGAGAGGCTTCTGGAGACTGATGGAAAATGGGAGTATTACCCAAAGGGTGTTCACTTTTATCAGTACAAAGGTGCTGACCTCCAAGAAGTTAAAATGAAGCAGAAATCAAAGAAGGATCACCGAACCTCAGACTTTTGGGTAAAGCTGGACCAAAAGGTGGATTCTTCCTCATTATCAATTTTGCATATTTCTTTTATGACTAGGTGTTTGGGGAAGAAATGAGATTATTTGTTATTTTATTGGATGGTTTGAAAATGTTCGTCAGTGCCAAAGGAGGTGAGCGGCCAGAGCGTAGAGCTGGTATTAATAAAGCAGGGGCGGCACAAGTCAGGATGCGGAGCTGGGTCACAACCTGCCATCTGGTTAGGAGGCGTCGTGGAAGACGTCGAGCAGGCGAAAGCAGCTGCTGCACAAAGATGGTCTAAACAGCGTCGCATGGTTGCGGTGATGACGGCGGGCTCCTGGGGCAGGGAAGGGCCGGCCGTTTGTTGCCACCCTGACCGTCTGACGAAGTTGATTATGGTGCAGCCTTAAGCGCTTTCGCTGTGTTTTGGACGAGTTCTAAGAAGTTACCTGTTAGAAACAGACTATTGCTCTTCACACATTGAACGTCTGACACATGTGAAGCCTTGTGCAAAATCCTGGGATGGGCACAGTGGTCCTCGCGGGTGGATTTCAAAAACGACAGGCAGTCATGCTTTCCTTTGGCCCTACTCACCCCCGCTAATTTCAGCAATGCTGAGTAGGTTGAGGGTCACTTGGAGCGGTGCTGTCAGCCATCCATTTAATTCTCATTAAAACTCTTTTCTCTGCCACTTTTCGGGCAGCTACTGAAAGGGCCCAGGTCGTGCTTGTTTGCAGAGTACCGTCTCCACTATTCATCCTTCTGCACATGGTCTCTTTTTCAAATTTTATTTTTTATTGACGTGTAGTTGATTTACAGTGTTAGTTTTAGGTGTACAGCAAAGTGATTCAGTTATACAAAATATATATATATATATATCTTCAGATTCTTCTCTTTTATAAGGTGTTACGGAAAACTGAATATAGTTCCCTGTGTGACACAGTGAGTTCTTGTGGTTCATCTGTTTTGTATGTAGCCACGTAGTTACACAGCAGTGTGCATCTGTTAACCCCAAACCCCCGGTTTATCCCTCCCCTGCCCTTCCCCTTTGGTAACCATAATTTGTTTTCTATGTCTGTGAGTCTGTTTTTGGTTTGTAAATACAATTTGTATCATTCTTTTTCAGATTCCACATGTAAGTGATATTTATCAAGTACATGTACACTGTGTTAGACCCTAAAGACAGGACACAAAAACGTGAAAAAAACTAATGAGGGAAACGAGAATATATAATTCTGAAATCTGCAGTTTATTTCAGGGAAAAAGGAAAGCAAAGGGAGGACGCGTTCTTATTCACGCAATGTTTGGAATCTTAACAGGTGGTGAGATCTCTTTCTAGAATGTCAGGTAATCTCAGCCGAGAGGACTCCCTGAGACGCTCAGCAGAAATGAGGACTGCCGCAGAGGCTGCTCTGCCCGCCTCCCTTTGGGGGGGGGGGGGTTCTTGGAAGAACTCTGAGTGGTTTTCATTCGTGTTTACCAGCTTCATAGATTTTCCCAGCATAAATTCAGAAGGCAGAGGGAGGCCCTCACTGTATTTTCTTCCCATAATTTTCAGACAGGAGTTTTCTCAGAACCAGTTTGGCTCGTGTGTCACTCTGATGGGGCAAAAAGCCCCAAACACAACCATGCACTGTCCCCTGTCCTGCCCTTCTTTCATTTGCTCTGCAAAACTGTCCGTGGACGGGTCAACCAGCATGGTGAGGAAGCTACGCAACAGCAGCGAGGTGATGTGATGACGACTGCGGCCCACTGCAGGTGCTCCGCGTGCACCGCTTCCTTCAGTGCTCACGGCAGCCCTGCAGGGCAGGCACCGCCCTGTCGGCTGGCTGAGAACACCGCGACTCAGAAGAGTTAGTGACCTTAGCTGCTCAGCCAGTGAGACGTGGAGCTGGGGTTCAGAAAAAGTTCTGCCAATGCCAAAGCCAGTGCTTTCAACGCCATCCTCCTTCCCTGTCTGACCCGCTTTAAAAATTTCTGTGGCACCTAATTCATGCCAGCAATGAAGAGACAGCGGCTGCCACGTTATGGGGGCCGGCCAGCCCCACCTGGGATGCTTTTGGCCACTAGAAGTAATGCTTTGGGGACAAGCTTAAACATTAGGCTTCCCCAGCCAGGCAGGTGGGTTGGCTAGAAGGGATTTAAGGCACAGGAACCCTTTGCTGAGCAAGGTGCTCCTTCCTGTCAGGACATGTTTCCATAGAGCCCCGCAGTCTGTGAGCCGGCAGCACCCCCTCCTGCCTCTGCCTCCTAGCGGGCTGTCTGGGGGAGGCTATGCATATGTATTAAGTTATTAAGCGGTGGTATGGGTTCTCACAAGTTCAAACACAAAGCATGCTGCGTCTCTGCTCGAGCATCTCCAGGAGGGCCTGGATTAATAGAAATGCAAATGGAGCATCTGCACGAGGCCATGTGATTAGAGCCTCCCCTCACACCTCAAAGTCAAGAGCAGAAAAACACTGCATGTGAAATACAGCAAAAAACGGTGATATAATATGCAAAGTCTGTTACCCATTTCAACAGCAGTCAGCAAAACATTTCTGCTCACACCACGCAGAACAGTCCTGCCCCGGCGTTATTATGTAAGCGAATGTTTCCCGTTGGGATGAACTTGCCGTTGGTATGTGAAGAGTCCCTACTGACTGCACACCGCTGTCTGGCCCACTCTGGAGCGATGCTGCTAGAGGAGACGTGGGGCTTCCTTTTTTTCTTTCCTTTTTTCCGCCTCTGCTCTCTTCATCTCACTGGGGCAGAAATGCAGTGGTCAAAGAAGCAGTCGGCCCAGAGTTACTTTTTTGGCTTTCGAAAAGGGCCAGTGAGCTGAGCCTGCCAGGGCTCGCCTTCCAGCCTGGTCCGGTGTGAGCCACGGCCTTTGCCAGGTTGCTTTGGGCCGTATGGGCAAGTTCCAGGTCCCGTCTCCATGTGAGTCAGATGGCCCCGGCCTCCTTTGCAGCTGCGCTGGTCCTCCTGCGCACTGGCAGATGTCCCTGTGTGACTTCCCAGGACAGGGACCAGATCCCAGCACTTGCCTCTGCAGTGTTCCCTATCGGTGTGTGGGATGACTGACTGCATGAATGAATAAAAGAGAAGGGCTGCCCGCATCTGGGGGCGTGCGGTGGGCGGGGGCGGGAGGGGCCTGTGTACGGGGCAGCGCGGCCTCCCATGCGAGGAGCGCGCAGCCCACCTGTGTCCGCTCCCGTGTCCCCTTTTGCTGGTGTTTCCCCTCCTGAACCCGTCCTTTATTCTGGTTGGTTGGCTTGGCCGATGTTGGCCTCTATGGCTTTAAAACAACAATCTTTCTCCAGTCCTGGCCCTGCAGGGTTCGATAGCCGAGCGGGTCACCGGTCTCTCCCGTCTCGGCGCAAGGCGGGGCGCCCACGTGGCCGAGAGCGAGGCGTGTCTAGGGCTGAACTCCGAGCTGGACGTGGGTGTTTCGTGTCATCAGGCGGCGTCGCGCTCGAAGTGCCCGCTGAGCTGGCGGTGCCACCGAGAGACGCGTCAGAATGCGTGCTCACGCCGCGCCTGCTTGTGTGTCTAGAGAACGCTGTTCGCTAGCGGACTTTCTTGCAGAGCGTGGCAGTGGGTTTTCTCGCCTCGCTCACCCGAGGCCTCCCGCCTGCCGCCTTCCTTTCCGGTTCGCCCTCGGGACGCCCCGGCACCGCCCCTCCCCCCTCCCCTGGGCCCGCACTGCCTTCGCCCGGCCCCGGGCTGCCCCACTGTCCGGGTGCACCGGGCACACCCCTGCCAGCTTCAGCGCGCCGACGGAGCCCCGCCGAAGGCCCTTCCCGGCTGGACCTCTTCAGCCACGCGCGCTGCCTGAGCGGAGCACGGGCGCCTCGCTCCGGCCCGCGGGCCCCGCTGCCCGGCCGCGTGAAGGGCGGAAGGCAGCTCCAGGACGCACCCCCACTCTCAGCGGCTGGCTGAGACTCGCCCGGAGTCCTCGCGGTTGCTCCGTGACCGCCCGCCACACCCTGCCCGTGCCCGCCCGGGGCCCCGCGTCCCCCTGCGTCCCACGTGGCGCCGGCCCTTTGGGCAGGTGGGGTGTGGGCGCTTGTCGAGCAGGTGGAAGAACGCTGAGCAACGGCGCGGCTCTGTCTTATCTCGCCTTCGAGTCTGTGAGGCTCCCGAGGGGCGGCCGTGTGAGGTTGCGGCAGGCACCGGGCTGGGGGCCCGGGGAGACCCCGGGGGCGCTCTCCGCGCGGCCTCCCCGCACCGCGGCCCCCGGTGCCTGTGCGCGCGCTTCTGCTCGTTGCTGTCCACGCGTGTGTTCTCCAGTCCCTGGAACAGCCGCACAGTAAAGCAGTGCTTGCCGGGTGCATGCAGAACGTCCTCTTCACATACAAATCATGGCACGAGCGGCCGTGTGATGCACACCGCAGACCTGGTGAGACTTCAGCTGAAGAACAATGAGGCAGGCGTTACATGATCCCATTAGCGTCTGCCCCTCTGACAGCTAACTCCGGGAACAACGGAAACCGCGTGCCTGCTCTTAAAGACCATTACGCTTGGGTAGTTTAGCTAATTGTGGCCCCCGGTAGTGGGAATGGCGCAGTGCTACTGGGTCAAACCTCTACACTGAGGAATTTCTTGGAAGAAGATAGAGAAGAGGGGAAAAGTTTCCGCAATGATTTCTTGCATCTGCAATCCTAAATCTAATTCAGTATTAGTGCTCTTGACAGGAAAAGAAATTTCAGGGCAGTTACTCACACTTTTGAAGGTTTTATTTGGTTTAACCTCAGAAATAACTGTGCTGATGGTGCTGAGTGTTCTCAGATGCAGGTTTTCTCTCTGAAATAAAGGACTCTTGAGCTTCTTCTCTTCCTAAAATTAGGTCTGAGATGCTGTCGGGGCTTGTTGATGAGTGGCTTTAACTACTGTGTGGTGTTATTAAAAAAAATCCTCCACCCGCTTAGTGGGGTGTCTTTTTTTTTTTTTTTTGAGAACACCTAGGAAACCGGGAAGCCTCTCCGACCACGCTGTAGATCTCACCGCGAAGCAGCAGGCCCTGTCGGGCTGCGTTCCCGTTGTCAGCGCCGGCCGTGAGCCAGCCAGGCCTGCCCTGTGCCGCGGCCGCTGGGCTATGAAGAGAGCTCCGTCCGGGTCGCATATACTCTCTGGGAGTCATTTCCGTGTTATTTACAGCATTGTCTCCCCTTTCATGGCATTTGTCCTTTTCTTTCACAACTTCCCCCTAGCCTCTTGTCCAACTACAGTAGTGAACATAAAACTCATTTTCCTGGTGGGCACGAGATAAACAACCAAACAAGAAATAGTCACTCTTACAGTGGACACTGCCGCTGTCATACCACATGATGTCATAATCCTGACAAAAGAGGGCGTCCGGCGCTGGTATGGGAGGTGGTTCAGAACAGGACTGAATTTTTATGTGTGTAATTTTGGCTTTTTGTTCCTCTTGCCTGTTATAATCTTTTAAGAACTCTCTAAAATATCACTAACATTTGTGTAGTTCTTTTACAATTTATAAAGCACTTCCTACAGAACTTTCATTTTCATTTTTAATAGAGCACCCCTGTGAACATGATGTCATTTTTATTATTTGTATTTTTCTAGTGATGAAACTGAGGCAGGCGGTCTCACAAGTCACGAGGTACCTTTAACGGTTGCGGCGCTGCTCACCGCCCTCCTTATTAACACCGGGACTTGGATCCACTCGCAAACAAAAGAGGGCTTGGGACACAACACAGGACCTGTTTCCACAGCCTGGAGCAGACTGGCCTGAAGGTCCCGGACCGTGAAGTCTGGGGGATCTGAGGCAGTGACGATTCCCGAATGAAAGCCAGGCAGGCAGTGCAGGAGTGTCATTCTGCCGGGGCAGCGGGAGAGGCAGATCTGGGGGGCAGGTAGAGGACAGAACCTGGGCCCACACCAGGCTTGGAGGGTCTAGAGTAAAGATGGGGAGTCGGAGCGCGACGGGATCCCCTGAGTCACTGAACATTAGCTGCAGCTCTTTTGTACAGAACCTTTGTCGCCTTGACCATGAGCTTGGAGGAGTGGGCTCTGATGTCAGATCACGGATTTGGAGATGTTGAGTTAATTCCTGAGAATGACAGCATCCAGCTGGTACAGCAAATAAAGTGAAGAAAGATTTGAACTCATGTTTCGCATGGAAAATAGAAACAGCGCTGCACCTCGGAATTCCCAGGCCAGCTCTTCCTTCCTTCTGTCCTGGCTTTCTCACCTCTGTCCTCCTTCCCTCCCTTCCCTCCGTTCATTTTGTTTCTTGTAGTTCACCTACTTGGCACTTTGCTGGAGACTGTGTGAGGCTCTGGGAATGAAAATATGACTGAAAAAAAAATTTCCAATGTTTTGGTCAATGTAGAAAGCTATGTGCTGATTTTTGAATTGTTTTTGTCTACATTTTAAAACTTCTCACTCTAAGTCGGTGAATTCATGGGTTGAAAATTTAAAAAAATCTTTTTGGAGGCTCATACTGAGTTGTCTGTGATTGTGTGTGTGTTGTGTACAGACACAAAGAGACATATTGCTTGTTGATTGAGGCGTTTTAAGTGTGATGAAGAATACCCAATAGTTGAAAGTCATGAATTAACTTTTCATGTATTTTATACCTTTCATATAGTTCATCTCATTTATATAAATGCAATAAGCAGGCAATAAGTATTTGCTGATTTATTATCTTTTTTCCCACTAACTCCAAGCTCTCCACAAATCTCTGGTGCTAGAAGATAATGATTTGTATTTCAGTATTTCAAAACGCTGTTCTTAGATGACTTCAAGTACCCTTTATCAGTCTTCACGTTGTTTTCACTTGTTGGCTAAGTTACTCACACAAAGCAGGTCTGAAGATAGAATGAGGCTTGGTTAAGGTGGCGGTCTAGGTAATTTATAGACTCCTAAGCCCTTTGCTATGGGAGCAAACGTGTTTTGAGCTTGAAAAATGGAGATTATTTTTCTGTGTGGGCAACAGTGAGCCTGGAGAGCAATGTATATTTGTAATTAGTATTGATCAGTAGTAAACATTTCCCTTTATGGAGCACACAACTGTACAAAAACTACAGCGTTCAAGAAGAGTGTGGAGGAGTTAACCAAAATATATAGACTTACCCTAGAGCCCACTGTCCATGTCCCATTCTTTTCAGAGAATCTACGTGTTGATGGTCATGAACGAACTTTGAACAGGATGTAGCACTAAGTCAGCAGGAGGGATTGTGGCCGTTACCGCCACGTGGCATTCGCGGTTCGTCATCACGCACTTTCTCCAGCCCAAGATGCCAACACTCACAGCACTGCGTAGATTTAAGCCTTACCTTCATGAGCTTGTCGCTGAGATTCAAGTACGGTTTATGGAAAATACTACCTAATGCTCTAATTATGTGTGTCTGTTTAATTTGAACTCAGACATTTCAAAATCCCTTATTTCTAGTTTTTCCAAATGATTGCCCACATCAGAATTACACAGGCAAAAAGCAGGAATAATTAGCAAAATGAGAAGCTAGATTTGGGGCTCATATCGTTTTCCAGGCTAATTGCTCATCTTGGGAGCCCACTCTGAGAAGCTGTCAGGAAGTGAATTTTCAGTATGTGTGTGCCTGGACGTGGGCCCTGCCGGTGCTCTTAGAGGACGTGAGCAGCGTCTGTGGTCCCACAGAACCCTCCCTCCAGGGATGCGGGGAGACAGCAGCTCCTCTTACTCTAAAGAGACTCTCCTCTGAGATTTTCCAGGGTCTGATCCTAATTCGGTGTGCCTCCTGGACATGTTATGAAAGAGGAAGAGGCAACTCGGGGCTATTATCCTCCCACTTTTCAGATAGCCTCCCTGCAGTATGTGTCTCACGTCGTAGATTGTGGTCAGAAGTAATATTTAGTTCTGAACTTACTGTGTAGGTAATTCACCAGCCCAAGTCAAAGACCAGATGGGACTACAGGGCAAACAAAGGAAAAGGAAGTGTTTACAATGGTGGTAAAATGCACACGGGGCCTGCTTGTCCCAGCCCCTCGCTTCCCAAGCAAGTATCTGGCTAATCATTACTTCTTAGTAAATCAGAGATAGACTTGTCTCAGCCAGACATCAGGGGAAGATCGTGGGAGAGACCGGAAACCAGGTCTGAAAAGATATACTGGGCCAGCTGGATTCCTTTGGGGGAACTGAGCAGGTTGCCAGCAATGAGAGGGGACAGAGTAGGATGCATTAAGAGACGTCTCGAGGTGGAGAAAGGTGGAGATGGGCCAGGTGCAGGCTGAGGAAAACCAAGGAAGCTGGCTGATTGAGAGGAGAGTGAGCCGCTGACCAGCATCAACCAGATATGGATCACAAAGCCCCGCAGGAGAGATGAGTTGTTCCCCAGAGCCCTCAGGAACTAGAATTAGCTCCAGCGACGCCTTTTCTAGGTCTTGGATCCCATTAAGATCACGATCTCTGTTGTTACTCCAGTGCATCCTTACCTTACTTGTCACCTCCCCAACGTGTCCCTTTGAGTTAAGTTCCGTTTCTTGCAGTCAAATCAACCAGACATAAACCTCTTCTGCAAAAACAAGCAATGCTCTCCCTTCCCACAAGGAACAACCAGCAGCATTCCGTGGCACCTGCTACAGAGCAGTTCTGTGTTTCTCTCTACGGTGAAAGATAACGCAGATGGTTGGCAGAAGCCATCTTTTTTTTCCCCCTCTGCTGATTTATTGCTCTTTAAGGGCTTTCGGTAACCCTGGTGGGGATCAGGTCACCTAAAATGCTCCTCAACCAGCCTTTATTCAACTGAGTAATGTGCAAAGTAGCTGATGAGCTGAGTCCGGGCTTCCTACCACCCTCCGTGAGGCCACCCATCAGCAGTGCGCTGTGCTTGCTGAGGACCCCGAAGGCCCTGCTGTGTCGCAGCCCTCCTAAGTGGTGGGACAGAGAGCGATCTGGACTCTTGGGAAGAGTTCTGAGCTGATTGTCAGGAGGGAGGGGTGGGATACTGCAACACCCCAGACGTGACACAGGGAACGTCTCTGTCCACCAGGGGTTTGTACGCAGTGGTGTTTTCCCGCTGCGTTCCTGAAACCAGCGTCTGGTATTCGTGCTCTCATTGCCAAGTGGTGCATCCTGGGCACTTCAGGTAACAGGCTACCCGCTGTCTGAGTGAAAGTATTTAAGTGCCTGCTGTTAGTCATCATTCAAGTTCTTTCTCCCTCTGTCTCTCCTGCGAGGGAGCAAGGCTGCTGTCTGTACCGGGCCACGTGGCTGGAGGCATGTTAGCGTGATGCGCGTCGCTTAACAACTAGGGTGGAATTGGCATAAACACCCTGGATGTTAGCTTCCAGTTTCACTCAGTTTTGAGAAGTGCTTGAGATCTTGGGTTCTGGAGTGGAGAGATCTGGGTTTAGATCTAGGCCCCACTGCGACCACCGTTTGGCATGGAGCAGATCACCTTGCTTCTCCAAGTCTCAGTCTCACCTGTGAAGTGTGGATAAAACAGCAGCCACCTCGCAGGATCGTCCTGAGGACAAGTGAGGTGATGCTGTGCAGACCTGACCGTATGTCTGTCACCATGGACGTTCGACACGGATTAGCCCCGTGGGCTTGTTTGACGTGGACCCTCCGTACTCCTCTCTTGCATCTTCCGTGGCCCAGTCTGCAATGCTCAAAGTATCAGCCAGCTTGTAGAAAAAATGTAAGATTTATTTCCTACTTTTTTCCCTTAAATATTTCAGGAAACTGAACTTTGCAAGATTCATGCTACATGCAAAGCAGTTCAAAGGAGTATAAGTGCTGGCTTTTTTGGTGGCCCTGCCTTTCAGAAAACATGATAGGTACGTGAGACATGAAGGCAACATGATGATAATTCTGTGTCGTAAGTGTCTCACTGAGTGTTACCCCTAGTTTTCTGTTGGTGACTTTAATTTTAACAAATTTGTTTCATCTCTTCTCTTCTGTTCCTGGCTGTAGCCCAAGTTCAAGGTCTGGCACATAAATGGATCCTTGGTTGAAAGGGACTTGAAAGGTTGTCCATTCTCATTGCAGGTGGCAGCGTGTTCCTTTGTCATGTTTTGGGTGAACTCTAGTAGTTTTGGAAAGATTTATGGGAGAAGTGTTAAGAAGGCATTATATGAAGAAAAGAAGGTGATTCTGGATGTTGTGTCATAAGAAAGTCCACAAAAAAGCAAACGACAGGTGAAAACAAATGAAAGGAAGAACAACAGGTCTGAAAAATTAGACCATACAAGAGTGAAGCTTTATTTGAGTTAGACTGTAAGAGTGAAGTTTTATTTGAGTTAGGCTGCAACAGGAAATTTTCTGGAGGTTTTAGGAATGACTATCATAATATTATCAAGTCTCATGAAGTATATTTTAAAGATTTTAAGCAGCTCTTCTTTCTAGAAGGCCCAGGAAAAAGAACCCTCTCCTTCCAGGGAGCTGAAAGTTGTAACTATCATGATCAAGACTAAGTTTCCGTAATTACAACGTAGAGACTCTTAATTTTACCTTGGCTTTGTTCGTTTTTCTATGTGAAAGATTTGTCTGCAAGTTGTGACAGCCCTGATAGTAACTAGTCATGTTACGGTTCAGGATTTTGTTCAGCCACGAGAAAGCCCAGTAATGATGCTGCATGGACTGAGAACTAGGGAGAGCCCTCCGTTTGTGTTATTTCAAGTTCCGAAGTTAGATAGTTGAGAAAATAGCTTGTTCATCTTTCTGGAAAAATGAAAAATTGTCACAGGCTTCATTTTCGTCTCTGCAGTCAAATGAGATGCCAGAGTAACAGCCCACACCGGCAGATTTACACAAGCTAATCCTCTTACTGAGTGAAGCAGTGGAACATGCATAATACACCGGACTCTTGTTACCTACAGAGAATGGCTCAGTTACAGGAGGATGGAGGCAGGACTAGTTGGAAACATTTGCATAATAAAAAAATCTCTATGTGTAGGAAAGAAACCAATGATTTATTAGAAAATCAGTAATGTTACTGAAGAATCTGTTGGCCTGGACCAGTCGAATTATTCACCATTAAGTAATTACTTTAGATGCAGCCAGTGACCTTGTAACCAGTGCAACTATTCCAACCTGGAAATTTTCCTAAGTATGGTTTGCACTATTAGTTTAGGAGAATGCCCAAGGAAGAGAATGAGGTCATAATTAAGGGATCCCGAAGGCAACACTTTATCAGAGAAGCCACGGACAGAGTAAGACCAGATCATGGGAGGTGAGAATTTTGTCGAAGTGTATATTGTAAACAACGAGGGTGTAAATATAGGTGTGTCTTTCGAAAGCAGCCATATAACTAACTTAATCCTAAATGCTTCTTTCAAATGCAGATAAAAATTCAGGATTTAACTCACCCGAGTGGGCAGTATCCTCATGAATTAGTATCATAAAGTGGACGTTTCAGTGGGCCTTAGGCAATGTGGGCACTTAGAGAATTTGTAGCAAATATGATTCCTTGAGGAGGGTGAGGAGTGGAGATGGGGGATAGCATTCTTAATTCTTGAGCCTCTATCCTCACCCTTTCAAATATGGTACCACATGCTTTTAAGAAGTACCTCAGAACTAGAAGAATCAACTGGACAAAGATGGGGGCAAAAGCTGAGGCCCAAACTAAAGACACTCACTTATAAGCAAAAATTGATCACATCCGCCCATTGACTCTGGAGGACCCCGAAGAGCTCCGACCTTTGGAAGCAAGATTCCAGATCATGGGAGCACAGATGAGGAAAAAAACAAAACTCGTCGGCTTCTGCAATAATGATAAGATTCTTTTTCCTCTCACCTACGTGCGGACAAGCAGGGTCTCTATTTTGATTGCCAAGACTCTGTCATTGCCTGTGCTTAGAAAAAGCCTTTTCTTGTCTGTGCAGTAGACAGCCTGTTTCTCTCATTTATTTCTCCCAGTTGACCTCTTGATGTTTCACTTCTAACCCTCCTTTCCCCCATTTTTACAGATGAGGAAACTGTGACTTAATTAAAGTCACACACTTAGTAAAGGGTTAAATAAACTGGGATTTGAACCCAGATCTCTCGACCCTCACGCTGGCGGGCTTCTCCGCCGCCTCAAGCCTCTGCCTCCGGTCTGCGCCGTGTCCCTTTCGGGGCATCTGCATTCTGTGCTGCAGAGTGTAAGACTGACTCACGTTAACAGCCCCTTTAGCACCGCTGAGCGGAGGGCTGGGTGTGCTTGTGGGCTGACGGCCCCTCCTGGCCCCTGCAGTCGTGTACTTTATGCTCCGGGTAACAGCTTGGCTCTGCCCGCACAGTTTGAGCTTGTGACTGTGGTGTCATTATCAGGTTTTTCAACCATGTGAGCAGGTGAGGTCCAGAGAGAAAAGGAAAGAGCTAACTTCTCAGTCTCCATTTTATGGGGAGGAAACAGAAAGTTAGGTGAAAATTCCCGAGAGCACATGTTGTGTTGTTATTAAAGACTTAAGGCAGAAGTCTGGATTTTGGCCTTTTCCATTTCTGCCCTTTCCAGCAGACCCTGCCACCACTGTCCACTTTATAGAAAACCAGAAACTTCACTTGCTAATCTAGAAAACCCTCCAGCTAAGAGCAGCTCACTGTGTGGTTAATAAGGAAAATTCCCCCAAAATGGCTTTCCCCTTGCTTAGTGCGGCTGGCCTCAAGTGCAGTTATTTATATGTTTTCCATTTGCTCCTTGGTTTATTTCAGAGACTGACACGTTTACAAGCTGGCATCTCAGCATACAGACACTTTTTTTCACTCCACTGAATGCAGTCGATGCTGCTTGCTTGACGCCATGCCGAGCAAAACCTAGTTAAAGGTTCCTCTTTGTGCTGCGATCCGCCACTCCTTTTACAGCTCTTTGTCTGGAAGAGTGTAAACTGCCTCCTAATTTCGGCGTCTGCTTCCTGCCTTCCTGGCTGCTCCCTGTTGCTTCCTGATACCACTCTGTCAGGTAGACACTTGAGGATTTCACCGCGACCCAGGTGTGCAGCAAGTTCAAAATTACTTTACAGTTTTTTTTTAAAGCTCCTGTTGAGACCATCGTGATGGACGAGTGACTAGTGGGAAATTAGGTATTGAAATGGAAAATCGATTGGCTACTGTTAGTTGGTTATTCATTTATTTATTTTCCCATTTGAAAAACATTTATTGTTTAATAATGAAAAACATTATTGTTTGACTCTAATACACCAGAAGATCTAGGAAAAATGAAGCACCACCTCCCTCAGGGAGCTGTCAGTGTCATGAGCATCGCAGGGCCACTCATCTGATGAAAGTCTGCAGCAGGTCAGCGAGCCTCCAACTCTTCCATTCTTGCTGCTGCTTTCTTTCCTTCCACACCTTTCTCCCTCCTGGAGCCACGCAGTGCGCCCTGCGCTGGGGCCCTGTTCTTCTGGCTTCTCTGTTATCCTCTCCAGCATCAAAATGTCGCAGCCCTGTGGCCTTTCTTCTGGGTTTTGTTCTCTCCTTTGGGTGTAACTGACTAATCTGGTAAAATAGAGCCACGCCAATGTGTTCGTGCTGCACCCTCCCTGGCAAGAGATGTCACGTTGGGGACAGAGTTTTTCAGGTGCCGCGGACATGTGGATGGGCATTTGTCAGGTTAGGAATGGCTTAGGCTGCTTTATTGCAAACTGAAATACTGAATGCTTAAATGAGTGTTTAAAGACAGTAAAATCATTTCTCCCTTATGCGAAAGTTTGGGCTGGTAGCTGTCCAGGGGAGCAGGGCAGCTTTCCCATGAGGCAGTGACACCTAGATTCTTTCTGCTGTGCTGTGCCACTGTCCTCTGGGTGCTGATTCATCCCCAAGGCAAGCTCGCAGCCATCGCAGCAGGGTCTCACCCCATAGGAGTGGGGGAAGCGGGCAAGGAGGGCAGGCGGTTTCCTTGTAAGAGCATGACCTGGACGTTGCACAGACCACTTTCGCTGAAATCTGGTTGGCCAGAGTCAACTCCACGGCCATACCTGTGCTGGTGGCATGCTGGAAAACAGCCCCCAGCTGGGCCTCCCTAACGCCGCGGAGAGGACTTCATTAAGTAAGAGAGAAGGAGGGGGGTGTCAGGGGAAACTAGCTTCCGCTGCCTCATTGTGCGTGCGGAATCTTTCCTAAGAGAGGGACCGCGTGGACTGTCTCAGGTCACGTGTGATACGGCAGATGGGAACAGCGAGGCTGGCGCAGTCCGACTCTGCACGTGTAAGTGGTCGACAGCTGACTACGTTTCAGCTGACGTTGGAATGTCACGTGCATTCCTCTCCCCAGTGTTTGCTGAGGGATGCGAGGCGTTAAAGGCATCTATTCCGATCGAAGTTGGTGCGTTAACCTTGTAAGGAGCGCTGCTGTTTTTAAGCACGCCTGGGCTTTCTTCCCGTTCCCTGTGTAGCACTTGAACTTGCCAGAGTGTGTCTGGTTGGGCGCCTCCGGCCTTGGAGAAGCTGTTTCACACTAACGATGACTGCCTGCCGCCGTCACGAGGCCCATGTTGAACCAAAGTCTTGTGGGTCAAATTTGTTTCCACTCAGTTCAGACGTTGTGTGATGAGTGCCTACTCTGCGTCTGGTACCAGATGCTGTGGCGATGGAAGAGGATGCAGTCTTGCTTTCCAGACAAAGGCATGAGCAGATTGGAATGCAGGGTGGACAGTGACATCCGCTAGGCTGGGAACACTGATAAGGTGCTGTCAAGGCACAGGAGGTGAAGGCAAATCTGAACGCCAGGGCCAAGAGGGACTGCATTCGAGCTGTGGGATTTAAGCTGGAACACTGTGTGGTATTTCGCTTGGCTACTTCATGTGGGGACAGCAGCTCTCCCTGGCACGTGTGTGGTTCTCAAGTAGGTTGATGTTGCTGGAACACTGGGCGGAAAAGCCAGGGGACGGGAGGAGGGGACTGCTGTTGGGAAGTGTGTTGGAAACACTGATTTTTTGAGTCATATCTTTGGGCTTTTGCATCCCAGAGAGGCTAAGGAACCTCTGGGGACGGTCTGCAGGGCGTCTCAGGTGTGGTGTATGACAGCTAAAGCGTGTGTGAGGAGGGAGGGAGCCTTGAGACGGGGCACGGGTTGAGAGGTGATGTTAGTGGTCTAGGTGAGAAGAACTAAAAGTATAAACTAGGACTAGGGCACAATCATGGAAGTGGAACAGAGATTGTGAGGGTTTGACAACAACTGGTTTTGAGGGGGAGAGAAAGGAAGGGACTGTCAGTTTTTAAGCACGAGCTGCTGAGGAGGTGATGCCGGTAATCAGATAAGAGGCACTAGTACATTTGTGGAGATAACTGGGGACGTTAATACCCACTGCCTCCCAGGTCTGCTGTGCGAAGGATGTCCAGGGCCTGGGGAAACAGCGTGCCAAGTAAAATGCAAGATGGCATTTCAGCCTGCACATTCGAGCGAGCTGCCTGGAATGTCCCCGCCTGATGGCGGGGGCCGGGGCCGGCTGGCTGCCCACCGGATGCCCGGGGCCTGGCAGGAGGCCAGTGAGTATTGGCACAGCAGGCTCTGCACATCCTTAATAAATAACCGTGCTGCCCTCCTTTAACCCTGTGCTTCACCTGGCCCCGAGCCCTTCTGAGAAAGCCGTCCTGCTCTCCAGAACGCACTCTGAGAAGCCCCGCCTTAGGGACAACAGACACAGCAGACGATTAACGTTGAGGTGAGTGAGAGAACCATCCTAAAGAGGGAAGGGAGCTGGGTCTGTGTCTGTCTGTCTGTCTCTCTCTCCATCCACCAGAGCCAAAGGCAGTGAAGGCCCCGGAGGGAGTGTGCCTCGGCAAAGGCCCTGCCGCGGAGACGGGCGAGTAGCTGGCCTTTCCCCTTGCCTGACCCCGGGCTTTAAAAGGCTCACCGTCAATTTTAAAACGTGTCTTTAAAGCTCTCAGTATCGGCCTAGGACTTTGCTCTTTAGAATCAAGTTCAAGATGACGTTCACAAGCATGTCCCAGAGGCAGTTCTGAACACTTTAAAAGCTTCATTTAGTTTTCAACTGTTAATCAGTGCTCCCAGCACCCTGGAAGGCCAAGAGAGACCTACCAGATGAGAAAGGAATGGAGCCCAGTGTTTAATTTTTTTTTAAATATATTCTACCGGCTCTGTCACAGAGGGAAAATGCAGTGCACACACACTCACGCTTCAGGGTTGGTGGGCGTGTGCTGTCGGCACCTCTGTGAGGGCGGCTCGCGGAGGAGGACGTCAGTGCGGCAAATGCCAGGGGGTTTACTCCATTCTGTGGAGGGTTTTTAAGAGGGAGAGCTGCATTTTCCCAATTTATCGCGGCTTAAGCTTTTTAAAAAGTAGGGCCCGCTGAAAACCGTAAGGCATTTTAGTAAACTCTGCCCTGTGTGTGTCGGTCAGTATCTCAGTAAGCTCACCGCGAAGGCACAGTTTATCGCAGTCAGGCCTGGAGTCGAGCCTGGGGTGTTCCTGGGTACACTACAGCACGTGCTCCATTACTGTCTGTTTAATAACTAGTGGCCACGCTTGCCTCTTGTCAGAAGGTCCTTATTTCATGAATGGGTGAAGTGCGAGAAGCCCAAGATGTGCAGCTGTCTTGCTGGAGTGCGCAGGGGGCCCTTGTCTGACTGAAGGCACCTGTCAGCGGACACACTTCACCCACGGGTAGCTCTCGGGCCGCCACGGCGGCCTTCAGGTTGGTCAGCGGCCCCACACTGTGCCTAATCGACGGGCAGCCCTTCAGCTCCCACAGTCTTTTCCTTTCATTTCTTCCCCCGAGTCTGACACGTGGAGGCTATTTCAGATGCTCGTGGCTTCAGAACCGTCTCGCTCTCCGGCTCTGACACGTGGCGCTGTGCCCTCACATCGGCCGTGCGCTCTGCTTGAATAGCTGGGCTCCGTGAGAGCCATTTCCCTGTGTGCTGCATGTAAATAGGGTGGCACTAGTGCCCTCTGTTCTCTGGAATTGTCGGAAGATGGTGGAAGTTATACCTCTGTATATTCATATCAGCACGTTGGAACGTGTTTCTTATTTACTTTTCTCTTCTTGATTTTCTGAGTGCCGGACCACTTGAGTGGATACAAATGAGAAATTTTATTTGAAGCTGGGGGTTGAGGAGACTTGGTTGCACTTCCTAAAACTTTTTGGGCAAAGCTGTAAAGTGACATCTGTAAGTGTCATTTTAACTCTCTCTTTCTTCTTACTTCATTTCCCTCCGAAAAAGTGCAAAAAGAACCCCTCAGGCCAGGGGCTGGTTGCTGCGCCGAGTCCGATCCCAGTTAACATCAACCAGAGCTTCAGCTGAAGAGAACTGGTTCGGAACTGTTGGAGACAGATGTACGGATACTTAGCGCCCAACCTCAGGAGCCACAGTTTGAGAGCCAGTCCGTGAGATGGTGCGGAAGCAAGGCCTCTAAGAATCACTCTGTGTCTGCCCGGGGCGCTGAAGCCTCGCGGGCTGCCCTTGGCTCTCACTAGAGAAAATTCTGGGTGTGACTAGTTCTGATTGGAGAGCTGACAGATGATCTCACTCCTGTGTTCTGTAGGGGGTTATGGTCTTTCTCATCGGTGAGCAAGATACAAGACCTTTCTGTGCAATCTTCGCTATAAATATCTCCCTTGTTTGCTGTTTACTTTTCAATTTTAATTATTTTGAATGTCTGTGTAGTTAAATCACTGTTTACTTTGTGCTGTCTATTGCTGTTTAAGCTTAGAATGTTCCCTCTCTAAAACTTTGATATCTGATAACTATTTTTTTTAGCTTTTGATAGATTATTTTAAAACACAGCTGAACTTTTAACATCCAGCTGCAGTCAGCAGTGCGCGGTGCAAGGGCGCGCCGAGACCGGCTGCTTTCCCTGGCGGGCGTTGCCCTCCTCTGCTGCCCGCTGGCGTCTCCCCGTCGTGTGTCACGCGCCTGCTTCGTTTCTGAGCCGTCTGTTTTGTTGCGTTGACTTTTCAGTCTATTCTTGTGCTGTAACCACACTTGTTTTAACTACTATTAGTAATTGGTATTAATTAGTGCCCCACAGAGCCACTGTTTCACCGAAGGGTGAGGATTCTTTTGGTATCAGTAGTAGCAGGTAACTTTTTTTTTATAATTTTTTATTGAAGTGTAGTTGATTTACAGTGTTAGCTTCAGGTGTATGTGTATCAGAGTGATTGAATTTTACGTATAGATACATATATACATATTTTTTAGATTCTTTTCTATTAGGTAGGCTTTTAAATTATAATTTTATTATTAACTTTTGCGATGGCATCATATGAATCTATTTGCATTTAAATGTATTTGTAGGTTCAAAAGTATAATAAACATATTCATTCAGTTTTAGACTATTACACATTTAAAGAGCTGTTTTTCTGTTTATTTCAAAACTTCTCAAAAGGATATCCAATACATATTACACGTCCATGCCGTGAAACCTGGTTTTAGAGAATTTTCTTTCTTCCAGAAGCAAGCTGCCAGTAAATCGAGGCACAGAACAAAGCAGGGAAGAGTGAAAATGGAAGTTGCCATTTTGTATTCCAGTATTAATCATGTAATTGTGGGCGTCCTTGAGCCGTAAGATTACGCCTGTTTCTTGCCCCCTCCTCCCAGCCCCTCTCCCCCTGTAAAGTTACCTTTTAGTTTAAGTATAAATAAGGACGCTTTGGGTGATACCTGTTAGTTCTCAGGGATAAGTCGTATATCGTGCCAACGGTTGTCAGACGCTAGCAGTCGTGGTGAATTTGAGGATGTCGATCTCTCTGTATACCTGTTGAGTCGTGTGTGTCACAGGGGCGTAAACAGCCTACTTCATCCTGAAAGCACAGCCCGCTCCGGACCGGGCACTCTGTTGGCCAGAATTTAGCTGCTTTCAGATAAGGATTTCTAGCCAGATGTAAACTATGCAAGTTTTTCACGTTCTAGGAATTAGCGCTTAATCTCTGTTCGGCTGAAATTTAGTTAGCAATGTGGACACCTCTGCATTTTAACACTGGGATTTCTTTGTGGGACACAATCCCTTTCAATCAACTTAATATCCCATCTTGGTCTCTAAGGGACAGTAATTGAGTTCAGGCTAGTTTTAAATAGCGATAAAGACGGGGCACACAGATGGGTGTCTCACTGATGGACGCTAACCCTGGCCGAAGGCCCAGTGTCAGGCACCAGATTAGGACATTACGAGGAGAATGACAGAGTTTTGGTGCTTTACTCCTCTCAATCACATTCTTTCACATATTAAGTTTATCCTCCCCCCACCCCCAGGTAGCTACTTTATCACGCAGAGGCCTTAATCCACCATGTCACTCTCTCTGCTCTCACTTTGAAGCAGCCTCTGTTTACAAGAGTAAAGCGGCCTGTGTAAGACAAAGTGCTTGGGACAAGGACAACTGAATAAGGCTTTTAGATGCACAGTGATCCGACCTAAAAACAGAACAACGCAAAACCCACACTGCATGCAAACCCGCACACAAACACAGACGCAACCGCACAACCACAGACGCACATGCACACAAACGCCAACAAAACCGAGGCTTTTTTTGGGAATGCAATTATGGTGCTTGCCTCCTGAAGAATCAGACGTTAGGATTTCATCCAGAAGACCCTGCGTTACTGATCTCCTTGTTTGGCACTTTATCTTTTCTTCACCTTTGACCTTTCATTCAGGCTCTCTTCAAGGCATGGCGAACGTAAGCCCTTGTGGTGTTCTTTCAGAAGTGGGATTGCTGCCTTCCCCGCTGGTGAATTGAAGCAGCTGCCAGAATCAGTGACAAGGTTGGGTCCAGACTCAGAGTCCTGGCTGGGAAAGAGATTATGGGTCAGTCCCCAGTGCTGGGATACAAAAGATTCAAGCAGTTCAGGATTTTTTGGATATCCGAAAAAGATTTCATGAAATTTGTAAAGATCTAACGGTGCATCACAGATTTCATGTGGTCTGAACAGCTTATTCTAAGTCAGACTCCCGGCAGTCAGTAGATGGTGTATTCGCAGCTGTGCAGTTTTTCCAGGATGGAGCTGCACGGGGACAGTTTAATTCCACCAAACTGTGTGGTGGCCTTTCACATTTAGCTGCTTTAGCTGTTGAAGGGTGCCCTAACTTTGGAGGACCCCTCCACCCCGTCTTATAGTGTGGAGATCTATGTGCTACTCTGATAAATGTAGACGATCAGGCAACGCCTTTATTCTTCAGAACACTGGCAAGTTATAAGGTTAAATCCTGCAGAAAGTCTGTTATATATGTAAAAGTTAGTTATTTATTTGTAAAGATAAAACATTTTCCCCATAAAAGATACAAACAGCACTTTAAAGACATATTTTGTCCCTTGTCATTATCTCATCTTTCACCAAAATCTCAAGTGACTGTCTTCTTTGAGATTTACTCAGGGTTGGAAGTTTTTTTTTTAAAGTTAGAATATTCTTGCCTAAATGTAATTATGAAGATAGATGTATCGTAATTACCTGCTGGATGTGTACATTTCTGATTACCCAAAATGCAGTCTATCGAAACCTTCAGCATTCCGAAAGGACAGAGCTCAGTGTATTTATTCCTCATTCCCTTTCTCCTTTTCCTCCTACTTACTTGTCCTCCAAAAACTTTTTATTTATTTATTAAAATTTTTTTTTAAATTGAAGTGTAGTTGATTTACAACGTGTTAATTTCTGGTGTACAACATAGGGGTCCATTTACACATGTATGTGTTCCTTTTCATATTCTTTTTCATTATAGGCCACAGCAAGGTATTGATGTGGCTGCCTGTGCTCTGCAGTAGGACCGGGCTGTTCACCTCTGCTGTGTGTGGAAGTTAGTGTCTGTGAACCCCAGACTTTTGATAGGACTCACAAGGTGATTGTTTGGTGCTGCATAGTGATCCCTGTGTGTTATAGATACTAATAAATAAGCAAAAGCAGGAAAGATTTCTTTTTAAAAGACAAACGTTTGGTGCAACCTGCACGTCCACGTCAGAGACTTGGGACGGCCAAAGCTTCACCAGTGCCCGCCAGTTCCTTCGCAGTGCGTTGCTGACCACCTAAAGCAACCTCCTCTAGTTGAGCAAAACTCACGTGGGGAGAGTGGTGCTTTTGAACTCTTTCAGGGCCAGTAGTGTGTTTTGGAGGCAAGCGCGATGGTTCCTGCTACTCCTTTCTCAGTTAGTTGGAACTCTGCTGACTCATTTGTTTGGATTAACTCAACAGAAATCCACTGAGAACACAGCATGACTAAAGAGGACACACTACACGTGGAGTGCAGTTCTGGGGCTTCCTACCAGGAATGCCACTCCACCTAGGCCAGGACACACAGCATGTCGAAGAATTACAAAGCTGCAAGAGAGCTTAGAGATCCTCTTGTTTTGTGGTTCCCAAATTTTCATCAATCAAGGCCTCTTTTATTATTTTATCTCCATGGGATCCACATTTTGAAAGATTTGAAATACTTTACCTATGAGTTTGATTTCCATTAGGTAAAAAAGAATTGCAAATAACTCAGGAATAGTCATCTATTTGAAGGGTTGATTCCTGGAGATTTTTGTGGCCCCAGTTTGGGTATCCATGACCTCCTGTGACCTTGCTCTGTCCACGAAGGTTCTGTGATTACCTGGCCACCCTCCGCCCCCTGCCAAGATCATGGAGTTAGTTTGAAGTGAAATAGAAACCAGGTTCTGGGCAGAGTTGAATTGTCTGGTAAGTCGGTCTTACCAAAGGTTTTCAGAGACTGGGGGAAAGCGTGGTGGCAGTCTTTCACGCCGAGACTAGTGGAATCCATCTGAAGGGAATGTATTTTTGTATACACTTGATCTTTCCTTTCAGATGTGGTTGGGAAACTCCTAATGACTAAATTCTCACACCAACAATCACGCCGACAGGAGCGTCGTGCACTCCCGCGTCTCTCTGGCACGCCCACATGAGGTTCATCGCTGCGAAGGCTGGCTTTTGTGATATTCACGTGAGTCTGACCGGAGCCAACAAAAGCCAGAGAAATTGACTGGGGGGAAGATTCAGCCTTACGTCTGTGTTCCCACTGGGGCTCCCCGCAGCCTCTGGGCAGCCGGGGGCTGGCGTGTGGCTCATCTCTGACACAACAAAACAAGGTGGACGCTGAAGCTCAGTCCTTCCAAAAAGAAAAAGGTCTCCCTTTGGTCCATTCAAGCTACCACCGAAGCTTGTGCTTTCATGCCGTTTTAAGCCTGAAATAAATCTGCTGGATAATGAGGCAAAAATCAAATATGGAAAATGAGGCAGTTGGTCTGAATTCCTAGGTTAGATTTTTTTTTCTAAAGTAATAATTTGCTCATCTCGTGCTGGTGGATTTGGTCTTCTGCATTCTCTGGCAGTCAAGGAAAAGTTAGCTCAAGTTTTGCTCCCTCTGCCATTAACAGATGGGATGCAGATCTGAGCATAAGCTGTGGCTCCCGGGCCACAGGCAGAGGGCGAGGGCCGCTCCCCTGTGGACACCCTCAAAAGGCCCCAAGCCTGAGTAGCACAAATGAAAAGGCCTAGTGCTGGTGTTAATTACACAGAAACCACACAGAAAGTGCTGGCTGTTGCTGAGTTGAGAGGTTGGGCATCTCTTCTTCCCCAGATAAAAGGCTTGATATGAAAACATTTTGCAGAGGACAATGACATGAAGATTAGCATAATCTTCTGCAGTATCCTCGGTAAGCTATCCGTGAGTGAGCTGCTTTTCTCTCATTCCTTTGGCGCTAACGTCTGGATTTAAGGAATGGTATTGTTGAAAGTGGGCTTTGTCCTTGGAGCCTGACAGTTGTGTCTTTCCCGCCTTCATGTGATCATCCCAGTCGCTGGTCTCCTGCTCTCTGGGTGGGAGGGTGGGCAGACAATGGAGGGAAAGCGCCGTCAGACCCTCTCTGTGCTGCGCTGTTCTTCACCCAGACGCTTCGGGCTTCGCTTCGCTTCTTTTTTCTTTTCCTTTCCTTTCCTTTCCTTTCCTTTCCTTTCCTTTCCTTTCCTTTCCTTTCCTTTCCTTTCCTTTCTATTCTTTTCCTTTCCTTTCCTTTCCTTTCCTTTCCTTTCCTTTCCTTTCCTTTCCTTTTCTTTCTCCCTCTCTTTTTCTTTGAACATTCTCTCACCCATGCTCCCTGTTTGAATAGAGGAAAGTCCGTTTTTATCATTCTGAGGAAAACAGCGAGTAACACTGAACTTTGGCGCTTCGGGTCACTTTAAGTTGAAAAGAATTCAAATTGTGTTGTTTTCTCTGTACTTCAGTCAGAACATTCAACTGCTGTTCTTACATTTTGTGTCAAAATGTGAGTGGCTGTCAGAATGGCTATTCAGATGTGTGCAGCTGAAGGCTCAGAGTGGTGAGAGCCTTTGCGGGAGGACCTCAGCCGCGCGCACGATGCAGCCTGACACGGCTCCCTCGGGCGCTGGTCCGGGGCTGCTGCCCTCGCGTGCTGGCCACTTTGAACCTGGCTGCCCCGCTGTAAGTCTTGCTACGACTGGTTAAGCTGGTGCTCTGTAACCCCGGGGATAACTCCAGGGTTCTGAAAGTCACGAGGCACGGTCCCCAAGATCAAAACAGAAAAATAGGTCTGGGGTCAGGGGACGCGACAGGCCCCCGGAAGCTCTTCACTTTTACAGCTGGAGACCGTCTCTTCTGTATTTAGAATTCGTCATTAGGATTCCGACAAAGAAGTGCAGTATGGGGTGGCTGCAGGGCAGGCTCTTTGAATCTTATTCCTGGTTAAAAAAAAAAAAACAACAACAACAGCAACTTCTGGCTGCTGACAGGAGACAAGGCGAGCACAAGGAATGCATTAAAAAGCAGCTGTGTCTGTTGATGGCCCGAGAGGGGTCAGAATGGGTGAGTTTTGAGTTTGGGTGAAAACCCAAGAGTTTATTGAGTCTGGGGAGGCACGGGTAGCTTTTGAAGGCCCGGAGAGCCCGCTAGTGTGGCTGTCTTGGCGTGGCTAACTACGGCTAAAAGACCTTCCCAGGGCTCCGCCGAGGCCGGGTTTGGCCCGGAGTCCACTCCGGACCTGGACTGCCCACCTGTAGTGCCTCCCTGGCCACACACAAGCGTGGCGTTTGGCTCACCAGACCCAGCTAGGGCTTTCCTTCCCTCCATGAGCCCCTCCAGTAGGTTTGCTTTTCTTTCGCTGAGGCAGCTCTTCCACCACGGCCTGTGATCCAGACCTAGATCGGCCACCTGATGCAGCCGAAGTCCCCTGAGCCTGGGTCTGCGGTCCAAGGGCAGTCACTCTGTCGCTGCGGTACGACATCAGAGAAGAAAGGGACTTCACACGTTACCTGATGGTTACTGTGCCGTGATACCAAACTCTGACGTGGAGCCAGAGGTCGAGCCAGATCACTCCGCTGTGGGGTTGGAGGTAGAGAGCAGGGAGCGCTGCCGTGGCGCCCGCACGCCACGAGGTCCGGCTCTGCCCCCAGCTGCCCGGCCCGCGCTGTGACCGTTGTTCTCTGTCTGCGCGGCCGGCTGCCCGGGGGCAGCGCCCCCGCTCTGTGAGAGGGTTCAAGGAGATCATGGGTTTTAGAGCAATTTGTAAGCTGTACATCCTTATACCTACACAAGGTATCTTTACGGTGCCTCTAGAAAGCTTCCCATCGAGCATGGGTTCATTTAGCAAAGTGTTGAACGCTTACCGCGTCCAGCCTGCCTGAGCCTGGGCGGGTCATGCAGGCCGGTGAGGCCGGCTCCTGCCCTCAAGGAGGCAAAGTCTAGCAGCATGCAGGCAAGGAAACAAGCAGCAAGGAAACGGAGCCGCAGGCCCAGCTCGCACCAGGGACTGCTACAGGTTTATGACACTCCAGCCCTTCTGTCGAGTGCTGGCCGAGAAGGCGCCCACGCGCACTGCGCTGCGCCGACTGTTGTGGCGGGAGGGCCGACCGAGAAGTGTGAGGTGGTCACAGGTGCTTCACAGCCGGCTGGGGAGGGGGACCTGCACGCAGGGGCCCTCTGCCCACTAACACATGGCAGCAGCAGATGAGCACCGATGAGCAAGTGTGGAAGACGTTCAAAGGAGACGCCCATGGCTCCCGGGGAAGACGGGACTGGGATGGGCTGAGTGCCGACAGCCCTCTGAACCCTCATAGCTCTTCATTTTACCTCCCTGAAGCACTTGCCTGTCTGCTGCGTGTTTGTTACAAGTAATATTCTCATTATTTCTGCTCCCACTAAGCTCCCTGAGAGCAGGTTCTCATCTTACTCGTTTTTTTTTAACCTTCCATGATACTTAGCACAATGCCGCGTATGGAGTAGGAGCTCAAACAATATCAGCTCAGTGAGTGAATATAGCTCAGAGGGTGGTTTAATGCTGTGTAGACAGGGGTACCGGAGTATTTATTCCATTTGTGTGCCCTCGGATCATCATTCTGGTCCACCTTGGTATCTTTCAACATACCCAGCAGCTTTGAATGAGTTAAGTATGTGAATTCTGAGTGAACACACCTGGAACGTCTTTCTCTTCACAGCCTGACCAGTGCCGTGACCCCACCATTTTCACACCTCTTGAAACCTCACTTCCTCAGTGGAACCTTTGTCTCTGGATCAGGAAGGGGCTCACATGCCTCTGGCACTCCCCACCCCGTCCCCTGTAGAAGGCACAAGAGGAGGTCTATTGCCTTTTTCTGTTTCCCATTTCTCAGAGAAAAATTTTCCAAGGTATTGGCTCCGACCTCAATTCCAGTAATACACCGTTCCTAGTTGCATCTCTGAAGTTCTTTGATTTGCTTTACCCGAGTAGGTATTTGTGTAGTGAACCACCGCCTCTGTACTGGAGCTTTCCATCTGTACAGGGTGCTGACTGGTGAGTCTAAAGTCCTAGAAGCCGTTGGGGCCATGCAATTTACTTGTGATAACAAAAGCTCCGTGCTTGGTGCAGTTAGAAACTTAACAAATTTTTCTTTTATAATAAAATGAGTCTTTTAATCAATTCATTATGAGCATTTTTGAGAATGTTCAACTTATGATATTGCTGTGGCTTGGAAAGCTTGGTATTTTGTCTGGTTCCTTTTTGCTGGAAACATGCTTCGGCATTAGAAGTTTGAACAGTTGACCACACCATGCTGTTCTTTTCAGAGCCTCCTCTATGGCTGGGATGGGAATTTGCTGGATTATACAAGGTGTGGGTGGTATGCTAATGGCATAGAATCTTCTAGAATTACGTTGGAATGATTTGTTAAGATGGCTTCTTATTCCCCTGCTTATGTTCTCCTTCAGGTTGCTCTGCATGACCAATGAAAGCAGGATGACAGGCCGGCAGTGGCTCGTGCAGACAGCTCGTGCCGGTCAGCGTCCTGCGATGACCTCTCCCTTAGAGCTCAGTGGACACTCGTCTCTGAGCGCCACTGCCCTGCCAGCACGAGGTTGGCTCCACCTCAGCCTTTGTTATTTCTGTAATATAAAAGCCTCTCTCTTTGTAATTTCTATTTTTTCTTTCTCTTGTATTTCTGTTGCCTTATGCCTAGGGCATTGTATTTTATTAGATTTTATTTTCTGAAAAAGTTCTAAGTTACCAGTAACGTATGTTAAGATCAATGCTAAATAGTGGTCACCAAAGTCTGTAACAGTGAACATTGTTTTGAGGGGAGGAGCAGAAATAGCGCCAGTGGGTCCACTTTCCCTGGCCGGTCTGAGAACTGTGTGCCAGGCTGCAATGGAGCCCCCAGGAGATGTTCTGAACACCAGGCCTGGCTTCAGAGGCTCACTGCAGGGTGAGTGGAGGGCAGACCCGAGGTCCAGATGGGCCGGCAGGATGATGCATAGTTGAGAAAGAAAGGCAGAGGTACGCACTGGGGAAAGGAAAAGGGAAGAGAAGCCACGCGGCAGAGAAGAGAGCAGTGAGACACTGAAGGCGGTCTTCCTAGACTCACTGGCACAGGTGTCCAGGCAGCCAGAGACAGTGCCTTCAGGGCCACTGTGGGACCACAGGCTGTGGAGACTGTCTCACAGGAATCCTGGATGGTATTTTTGGGTGTTTTGGATATGATTTAAAAAGCAGTGAAAGCAGGATCAGAACAACAGCCCGTGATAGCTGTCGGGCATTAGTCACCACCTGCCTCGGTGGAAGTGCGGCGGCCTGGCTTCCCGGGACTGCTCAGGGCAGAGATGTTGTGAACCCCTGTGCGTGGTCGGCTGTGCCTTGGCCACCCGGGATCCCTTGGGATGAAGTGTATCCTGGGTGGGTTTATTGGTTTGATTGGAATAAGGGAGTTGAAAGTAAACTGATGGTAGTGATGGATCTAGTTCTTTAATTTTTAATAAAGAAACTCAGCAATGCGCTAACTTTCACAAGACTTACAGGCTTAGAAGGTGGATTGGATGAGTGATTAGTCCAAAACGTTCATCTCTGAGGGCAGGGCCTGCCGCTCACCCAGTGTGTTACCCCCAGCGTGGAGCGCGGGTCCAGCACAAAGGAGGAGCCCGATGGACACTTGGGGATTTGCACTAAGTGTGTCCGCCTTGGCCCGCACAGAAAGTGCTCAGAGGACAATGATATGACTGCCCATCTGGCATAAAGTGACCTGTTCTGGAGAACTTGGTAGCATTTGAATAATTCGGAGCTTTGGAAGAGACAGTTGCCTTGAGGGCAGGATGTGAGGGGAAGCTCCCCTACCCTGTTTGAAAGCATCGCCATTAAGCTTGTGCCTTTGAGCTAAGGCAGAGATTTTAGAAAGCATTCATTAAAATGCACGTGTTGTCTGGGATGGGGAATAAATTAACCTGTGAAGACCCCGTATGGATTAAGTAACAGAGAGCAGTTCCTTGAGAGAGCAGGACCCAGGACAGATAGGTTTGGTTGGAGCTGGGGGTGAGGAGAGGAGATGTGGAATGCGTGGTGCCGCCCACCTGGAAAGCGACTGCGTTAGGCAACCTGGATACGGACCTGGACCATGGAGGGGGTGGGTTCTGGATGCTACATACCTCAGATTCTGTTTACTCTTTTGATGCTGCACAAGTGTGATGTTGACCTTGTAGCATGAATTCTAAGGGCCTAGCAGACTTGTCCTGAAGCATACTCCACCACGTTGAATCTTGTTTGTGACAAACTCAGTAATTTCAACTGTTACTAAGGGGGGATGAGTCAGACCAGGCGCCAGCCAGCGCCATTCCAGGCGGGTTGGCTGTGTGCTGTTCGCAGTGACTCTGTGGCTTTTTGTTGTGGTGAAATACCATGGAAAAAAGCTGTTATGACACCTATTACAATGTTTCCAGAGCAGCCCAGCAGGAGGAAAAGCATTCAGGAGACAGAGACTGGAATTTAGAGACAAAATAGCTGGGTCTAGGAAGGCCTGTGCAAAAATGGGGGAAAGGAGCTAAGCGCAGCACTTGTGAGAAAGTCAGTGCCTGTAAGGACTCGGGATCCCCCACCCGTGGCGGAGTAGCCGGCTTCAGTCGTCCACAACCCTCGTGAGAGGCAGCTCGGAGGCCCCGGGTTGAACCTGACACACGAACCGTTAAGACTACACGCTTGCTGAAGAGTGAAGGAATTCTGAATAGTGATCATAGCGCCTGCAAGCGGAAGGGCTGCGCTCCCCCCAACCAGCCCCGCTGGCCCTGAGGCCTGGTGGGCCGGGCACGCGCTGCCTTGCCGGGGGCGGGGGCGGACCCGCGAGAGCAGGGACTCGCCGGCCGTGCCCAGCTCTGTGCTGTGAGGGGGCGGGGTCTCGCTGCTCTCCAGTTCAGGCTGAGTGGTACCAGGGAACGCGCCACAGACAGGGAGCCTGAGGCCGGCTTTGGTTCCCCCCAGCTCTCCACTCTGGGCATCCTGTTACGTAGATGCCGTTGCAAGTCCTCACCTCCAGTTCCACAGGGCGTGTCTGCCTCGGGGCCGTCCTGGAGACGCGGTGAGGGAGTGCCTGAGCGAGCTGCGACATCCTGCAGCTGTGATACGATTCTGACTTGGAGGCTGATGGGTTTGAAAGGAAGCTGACACTTTCATGCAGTGCATGTAATTAAATAGTTAATGTCGCGGGTACGGCGGTAAGTGCAGTCGGAAGTCAGAACAGGGAGAGGCCAGCGACGTTTCTGGATTATTTCCATTTTGCTGCCTGTACTTACTCATTGCTTGTCTTCCTGAACGTCTTCTCACCCTTGAACAAAGCAGACGTAGTTAGCAGCGGCCGCCTTTGTTCCCTGACAGTAGTTAAAGCTTCAGTTAGGCTGGTATCCACTGGAAGTTGACATACCCATTTCTTTTACGTTTTTGTACAGACATAGAAGCGAGTCTGTATTTGGGTTGTGTTTTGGCAGGGTTTGAAGTCATGTTCAAAGATCTAAAAGAATTGAATGACTGAGGACACAGACTGGAATTCTAACCTTCAGTCTATGTGCAAAATCAAAAACATGCAAAGTTTGTGGTATCTGAGCTTCATCTGATCGTTCAAACATGAAAGTATAAAAAGAAGGCTCAGGAATAGGATCTTGTCAGTTTGAATGTTAGTTAAATAAGTACGTAAGATAAACAGTTCACGGAAGGTTATGCAGCTGAATTTTCAGTCAGGATGCATGGGAGATTGCGGCACCGTCTCCGGCGGGCGGGCGGGCGGCTGGGTCTGAGCTGTCCTGCTCGTGCAGACAGGCTGTGAGTTCTGGCGCGGGGAGTGGTAGTGCGCCCGCGTCTCCCCTTCTGTGAGACTGTGACGTCTGCCAGCTCAAAACCCACTTTCCCCTGCCTTGACATTGTTTGGGAAGTGGGTAACGACACCTTAGTTCAGCCACCCCTCTGCTTTTTGAAAAAATTATTTTTTAAGCTTTTTTTTGGGGGGGAGATATTTATGTTTGTTTGTATGTTTGTTTGTTTGTGGGAGATACTGGGGATTGAACCCAGGACCTAGTGCATGCTAAGCACGCACTCTACCACTGAGCTGTACCCACTTCTCTGCTTTCTTGTTATTTCTATGAGAAATCTTCTTCCTCGAGTGCAGGAATTGGTTGGACTTCTTTGACGCCTCTTGCCTTCCTAGGGAGAAGGGGGATTTAACCCTGAAGTTGGGGTTCCTGGTGGTCAGGGAGTAGGAAGGAAGTTGGACGCTGGGGTATCTACAGACTAAATGTGGGGAGGCCTGAGAATTGCCTCTTTCTTATGCTCTCCATCCAGAGCAGGGACCACGACGACAGCGGTGCGCCTAAGTCCGCTGATTTTCAGACAGTAGGTGCCCTGCAGCTGTTTATGGAGTCGGGCAGTGTGTGCAGCGGGGAACAGCTTGAGAGTCAAATGGACCTGAGTTTGAGTCCTGCTTCTTCCACTTGCTTGTTGCGTGACCCTGGGACAGTTATTTCGTCTCTGCATTTGTCTGTTCCATTTTACAGAGGAAGCAACTTAAGATCCACCATTGGTGGTTGTGAGAGTTCAGTCATGTGCTATTGGTAAAGAGCTTTGAAAAATCACTGCTTGCCACGGAATCGGCACTCAGTAAGTGGCAATGGTATCACCATCGTGTTCACCATCATAATCTCGAGTAAATGAAAAATTCTAGCCTGCTGCACTTGCTCAGTTTAATTTGACTCCTCCACTTTGGCCCCGTCGGCCAGCGTCCAGGAGCGCCGTCCCCCGGGAACGGGTCCGTGCTGATTTCAGAAGACGAGAGCCGAGGCCTCCTCCTGCAGCGCCTGCCTCGGTGGCCCCGATAGCTGCCTCGTGCTGGTAAACCCCTTTCCTCCTCCGGCCCCTCCCAACCTTCACCTCTGTTCTTCTTTCTGTTACCTGTTTCTATCCATCCTTTACACCCTGCCCTCTTTACTTAGAGGCTCTATTAACTCAAGTGCCATTGTTATGAGTGTACAGAGAAAAGGCACACAAAGTCATATCACAGGCCAAAAAAACCCCCAAAACCCACAGTGAAATAAACATAACAGACAAAACTGTCCCAGGCACCAAAAGGCTTAATGAAAAGACTGCATACATTTTCTGTTTTATTTTTCTGGGTTAAATTCTTTCATAACTTTTGGTATTGCAAAGTGAACATCTGCTTCAGAAACTTCTGTGCTGTGTGATGCCCCTAATATCCACAATAATTATTATCACACACATGCATGTGTACACGCACAAACACGCACGTGTGAAAAACGACAAAGGGAAAGCACAGTAAGAACCTGTAGTTAAACGAATAAACGAGGAGCTGAGCTGCACCTAAACACGCACCAGTTGTTGGGTCCACTTCTGACCCTGCCCCCGCCGTGAGGGCGCCCATTCCCGAGGCACGTGCCGAGGCCGGCAAATTGGTGGAGCAGCTGCCGAGGCGTGGCATCCTTTAGATAATGTGATTTTAAAGAGTTTCAGTAACTACCAGCCATAAATTGGAGATTTGGGTTGCAAATATTAGACACAAATGTTGCAGAATGTAAAAGTTGGAAGAGCTCTTAAAGATGTTTTAGTCCGATCCCCTGTTGTGTGTCTGAATCACCCTCTCGATAGTATTTTTGTAACATGGCTGGCTGGTCCGTACGGGCACGCCTCCAGTGATGGGGAGCTCGCTGCCTTCCAGGGAAGCTCATTCCGTTCTTAGGCAGTTGTGACTATTGGAGCTCTTCCTTCTGCACTGAGACAATCTTCTCTCCAGGGATTCTTCTCCTAACTGGGGTATGAACTTCTGTCTTTCCAGATTGACTGAGGTATAATCTGTAAACCAAAAAATTTGATCATTGTGTTAGAATTTGATGATTTGTAATAAATTTATTCATTTATGCGGCCATCATCACAGTTCAATTTTCAGAATAACTCTCTCACTCCCCAAGATCCTCTCATGACTAATCGAGGCCAGTTCTTGCTTCCACCCCCAGCCCTAGGGGACCACTGGTGCGCTTTCTGTGTCTGTTGTTTGCTATTACTAATCATTTTTTGTAAGTGGGATGTACGACATATAGTACATTTGTGTCTGGCTTTTGTCATGTAGCATAATGTCTTTGAGGTTTACCTATGTTATTACACTTAACAGTGATAACTCGTTCCTTTTCATTACTGAGTAGTATTCCGCTCTGCAGATGCACCACATTTTGTTTACCCATTCACTGATTGATGGACATTTGGGTTGTCACTAGTGTTTGCCTAATATAAACAATGCTGCTATGAGCATTCATGTAGAAAGCTTTGTGTGCACATCAGTTTTTATTTTTCTTTGATAGATGCCAGGGAATCGAATTGCTGGGCTGTATGGCAGGTTTATATTTAACTTAAGAAAAACACACAAACTTCCAAACTGTTTTCCAAAGTGGTCATGCCATTTTACATTCCCAGTAGCGATGTATGAGGGTTCCAGTTTCTTTACATCCTTGCTAACATTTCACACCATTACACTTTTTGACTATAGCCATTCTAAAGGATGTGTAGTGGTATCTCATTGTGGTTTTGATTTGTTTTTGTCTAATGATTAATGATGTTGAGCTTTTTTCATGTGCTTATGAGCCATCCCTGTCTCTTCTTTAGTGAAATGTCTATTTAAGTCTTTTGCCCATTTTAAAATTGGTGGGGTTATTTTTGTCTTCTTATTGTTGAATTGTTTTTTATATATCCTGGATGAAAACTCTTTATCAGCTATAGCATTTGTAAAAATCTGCCTATCTGTGGTTTGATTTTTCATTTACTAGTAAGTGGTGTTTTGGGGGGACTAAAAGTTTACAGTTTTGATGAGGTCTAATTTGTTTATTTTTTTCAAATGGATTTTTGCTTTTTGTGTTATATTTGAGAGAGCTTTGTCTACCTACTTCAAGATTGCTTCTATCTTTTCTTTAAATAAGTTTTAGTTTTAACTCTTATATTTGGGTCTGAAATCCATTTTGAATTACTTTTTATGTGTGAGGTCAGGGTCTGAGTTCTTCTCTGCACCTTCCTCCTCCTTCAAAAAAGGTGGAATTTTTTTATTTTTTGGTTTTGGTTTTTGCTTTTGGGATTTTTTTTTGCCTTCGGATATCCACTTTTTCCAGCACTATTTGTGGGAAAGACTGTCCCTTCTCCATTGAACTGCCTTGACACCTTTGTGGAAACTCAGTCTGTTTCTGGACCCTGATACACACGTCTGTCTTTGTGCTAACGCTGCGCTGTCTCGGTGGCTGTAACTTCATGGTAAGTTTGAAATCAGGCAGTACAAGTCCCCTGACGTGTTCTTTCAGTTATTTTCTCTGATCTTGGTTCTTTGTGTTTCTATCTAAATTTTAAGCTTGTCAGTTTCTACAAAAATTTCTGCAGGATTTTGATTGGGAATACATTGCATTTATAGATCAGTTTGGGGACAGTTGTCATCTTAGTGATAGTGATTCTGACGATCCATGAAAATGGTATACCTCTTCATTCATTCAGATCTTTAAAATTTTTTAGCAGTATTTTGTAGTTTTCAGAAATTCCACCTCTTTTGTTAAACATGTTAATGGATATTTTATTTGAAAAAATTTTAAACTTGAAGTACGGTTGATTTACAATGTTGTGTTAGTTTCAGGTGTACACGAAGTGATTCCTTTATTCTTTTTCAGATTCTTTTCTATTACAGGTTATTACAAGATGCTGAATGTAATTCCCTACGCTGTACAGCAGGTCCTTGTTGTTCATAGTGTGTATATATGAATCCCAAACTCCTAATTTATCCCCCCCTTTCTCCTTTGGTAACTGTAAGTTTGTTTTCTATTTTATTTTATTCCTTCTGATGCTATTGTGAATGAAATTGTTTTCTTAAGTTTATTTTAAAATGGTTAATTGCTGTTATTTAAAATACAGTTGTTTTTTATATATTGTTCTTGTATCCTGTGACCTTACAAAACTTGCTCATTATTTCCTGTAGATTTTTTTTAAAAGCTTCGTAGGGTTTTCTATACAAAATCATTTCATCCATGAAAACAAGACAGTTTTACTTCTTCCATTCCAGCCTGAGACCTTGATCTTTCATTTCTTTTCTTTTCATTTTCCCCCCTTTCCTTTCCTTTCTCTCTCTCTCTTATTCTCTCTTCCTTTCTTTTTTTTTGGGGGGGGGGGGTCTGACTGCACTGTCTAGAATCTCCAAAACAATGTTAAATAAAAGTGATGAGAGTTAAACATTTATGTCTTGTCCTTGATCTTAGGGGGAAAGCATTCAGTCTTTTACTATTAAGTGTGATTTAACTATAGATTTTTCATAGGTGAGTTTTTTTTTAATCATGTGTATTTATTTTCATATTCATTTATTTATTTTAATGGAGGTACTGGGGATTGAACCCAGGACCTAGTGCATGCTGGGCACGCACTCTACACTTGAGCTATACCCTACCCCCTAAAGGGGAGGTATTTAGGTTTATTTATTTTCATACATGTGTATTTGACACACAACATTGTGTAAATTCAAGGTACACAGTGTGGTATTTGATACAAGTATATATTGTAATATGATTCCTGTTGTAGTGATACTTACCAGATACATAACCATCTCTGTTTTTTGAGTTTGGCTTTTTTGAATTCCATATGCAAGTGGTATCGTACAGTACTTGTCTTTCTCCGTCACTTAGCATAATGTGCTCAAGGTCCATCCATGTTGTTGCAAATAGCAGAATATCCTTCTTTCTCATGGCTGAATTGTATCCTATTGTGTGTATAAAACACATCTTTTTTTTTTATCCATTCATTCGTTGATGGGTATTTGGGTTGTCTCCATATCTTGACTGTTGTGGACAATGCTGTTATAAACATGGGACTGCATGTATCTTCAAAATTCTGGCTTTATTTCCCCTGGGTCTATACCCAGAGTGTAATTGCTGATTTAATGGTCATTCTACTTCTAATTTTTTGTGGAGCCTCCATACTGTTTTCCATAGTGGTGGGGCCAATTTACATTCCCACCAACAGTGTATAAGGGTTCCCTTTTTACTACATCAGGGTTTTGAAAGTATTCTTCTATTCTTTGTTAAGAGATTTTTTTCTCTTTTTAATCTTGAATGGGTGTTGAGTTTTGTAAGTGCTTTTTCTCTGTCAATTTAAATAATCATGTTTTTGTTCTTTATTCTATCACTACGGTATATTACATTAATTGATCTTTGGCTCTGAAACCAACCTTTTCTCGGATAAATCCTGTTTAGTCATGGTGTATAACCTATTTTATGTGTTGCTGGATGTGGTGTGCTAACCTTCTCTGAAGAATTTTTGCATGTATGCTCATGAGGACCATTAAACTATTATGTGCAGTTTAATTTTCTTGTGATGTCTTTGTCTGGCTTTGGCATCAGGGTAACAAAGACCTCATAGAATAAGTTGAAAAATTCCTCCTCTATTGTCTGAAAGGATTGATATTCTTTCTTAAGTGTCTTTCGAACTCAACCAGTGAAGTCTTCTGTAATTTATTTTTGTGTGGGAAGATTTTTAAATTTTTTATTTATGTTCTTATTTGACACATGTTGATTCAGATGTTCTATTTCTTCTTTCCCGCCCGCGCCTTTACTGAGGTATAATTGACGTTGCTATTGAGGTAGATGCTGACAAATAAAAATGTATACATTTAAGATGTACACTGTGATGGTTTGATAAACAAACACATTGTGAAATGAGTATTACAATCAAATTACTTAATGCCTCTATCGCCTCACAAAGTTACCCTTTTCTGTGAAGTGGTGAGAACACTTGAGCACTGAAAAGCTGCTTTCTTAGTGATCTATTCCTTCTTAACACGGTTTGACAATTTGCATTTTTCTAGGAATTTGTCTGCTTCATCTAGTTGTCTAATTTGTTGGCCTGAAGTTGTTCTCCTACAGTTGTTTTTCATTTCTGTCGTGTTTGTAATGATTTTCCAAAGCTCTGTCAAACACTTGCTTTTGCAGACTCAAGAGACCAAACTAGTGGTACCAGTGGAGAGAGGGGACGGAGGAGAAGCAACATAGTGGGAGGGGCTAAGAGGTACAAACTATTATGTGTAAAATAAGCTGCGAGGATACACTGCACCCCACAGGGAACAGAGCCAGTGTTTTGTAAGGACTGTAAGTGGAATGCAGCCTTTAAAAGCTGCGACTCACGGTGCTGCACACCTGTAACGTACGTAACACTGTTTCTACCTGTATGGTCTGTAGCACCTGTTTTGGCATTGGACCCATAGGAGATACTTAATAAATATTAATTGAATGATCAAATTTACCTGTTTAATTGCATAAAAGTCTTATCTGAAAATATCAAAATTTCTTTAAAACAAATCACAAATGTAAGATAATTTAAGTACAGATGTCACATCTCACAAAGACTTTCAACTTTATTTTTATGTTCTCAAATAACAGTTATAATTACCTAATGTATTCTCAAATATATCATAAACAATTCAGATATAAATTAAAAAGTCCTTTTCTTTTAGAAACATGGCATTCAGTTAGAGAGGAAAGACATATCCTTAAGTGAAAAGGTGTTTTAGGTAAAGGAACACCTGAACAAACATCCATAGAAGGGAGGAAGGGGGCCGTGAGGAGGCCAAGTTTTAGACCCAGACTGGATGGACCGCTGTGGTGAGAGGCGCCCGGGAGCTGCCTGCCCTGAGAGTGAGTGTGCTGTCTTTAATGGAACGGCAACCTCAGGACACTTTATCTCATATTCTGGTCTTAATAAAGACCATCACCATTTTGGGAGTGTGTTTTCAAACACTAGCCGTGTCCTTGTTTTTAACTTTGAAGAGCTTCTTTCCTTGTCTTTTTGGTGGACGACTGCTGGTACCGTCCTCTGTTCCCTGGCTTCTCTGGAGCCCCATAAACATTGTTCCCCTGTTTTGTTAAGTAGCTCCATCCCAAATCAGTAGATTGTTGCTGGCTCCTGGAGGCAGAAACGCATCCTATGCTGGTTGGGTGCCTGATAAATGCTCCTTGACTGACCAACTGACCACAGAGCCTACTTCTTCCCCCTCTTTCTCAGAGGAAGCCACAGCTGCACACGGACGCCTGTTCTTCTGGACGTTGTGTTAAAACGGTTTGTACTCTTCGTAGAAAGTGGACAGGCAGCAAATCCAAGGAGACTGCTGCTGAGATTGCATCAGCATGCAGGGGCTCTGGTTTTATGTGTGATGTGTTTGCTACTGTTTAGAATTACTACCTCTCTTCTTCTGAAATGCACATCAGGCTTCTTCGTGTGACAGAGAAGAACTAAGTCAAAATAAACTCAACACCAGGCAGCAGCAGCGGGGGCTCTGGCTTCTACGACATTTGGATACAGAAGCTCTAGTTTCTTAATAGTCAGTGAGAGATTAAACATCTGCTTAACTCTTTATCAGTACAAATAAACAGAAACACAGGGCATTGCAAAACTTGTCTGTGATGCATTTAAATTCTGAGATGGCTGGAGGGTCTGAGCTGGAAGAAGCAGAATTTTCTTGGTAGCCTTTTCCTTTTGACTGTGACCATTCACCCTGGGGAAGTGGATACTGGCCTGAAGGTGGCACACGCCATGCAGTGTGCCCATAAAGGGTGTTTGTTGTTCCAAATCCCTACTAGGCTAGGCTCTGAATTTTCTCATAACTAGATCAGAAGTGGAGAAAAGTGCCTAGTGCTGGTTATGATGGGTAGATCAGTCACATCTCACTGGTATTTAAAATACGCAGAGGAAGGTATTGACAACGCTTAGAGTTGGGTTGGTTGCTCTAGCAACAAAGCCAAGCGTCGGCAGATTATCCTCAGTGACTGCAGCTTTGGCAAGAGAGCAGGAGGAAGGAAAAGCAATTAGTCCTGGAACTCCGCTTTTGCAACTTGGCTTTAAGTAACTAGATGAGCAGCAGAGAGCAATGTTTATATGCTTTGAAGCAAAGCTTGGAAATCCTTTTAATTTTCAGTAGAAATGCAGAACATGTTCTTTACATGATTTCTGTTTAACAGGAAGAAAAATTTCACTGGTGTTCAGCCCAGAGAGAAAAGCAGCTATGAACACTAGGTTACTGGGTACCAAATGAAAAAGACATGAATTTGGGTAGATATGAGTTTGAACATATCAGGTATTTTTGTCTAAAGAAGAATCTTTTTTACCACCTGCCTATAAGCAATTTGTTTATGTACCTTTGAACAAAGAAAAACTTCAGGCAACTGAGGTATAAACAATGGTGACTTTTACTGGCTGTATGTACTCTAAGTGATACAAATTATAGGCAGTGTAAGCAGAGAACTGGCTAGTGGGAAAAAAGGAGGAAACGAATCTTTGCGTTACTCTGCCAGCTTGGTTTGGCCAGGCCTCGATGGGGAGGCTGGGACGTCGGGGGTCGTTAGAGTTCGCCTGCTCCCCCCGTTCCCGGAAGTGACTTACGGCACTTACACAACAGGCCCGACGCTGCAGTTGAGGAATTCAAGTAAAGCGCCAAAAGGCTGGATTACAATCTGGGGTTTTCGAAGTCTGAAAGAGCTGGAGAAGGTCTCTTCACGTGATGAAGAACCCCCAGCGCCACGGCTCAGCGGGAGACACGCATGAGGTAGATGGTCCAGCTCCGAAGCTTCCCAGGCCTTGATGTTACGATCACAATCCTGGGACTGTGGCTTCCGTTACTTGCTGACTGGTTTGATAATTCAGAAAGGTACTGCTTTCAGTCATACTTTTAGCAAAGCTTCACTGGGTCCTCAGGGATGTTCTGTTATGATGGTAGAATCTGCTCTTGGGCACAGAAGATAACATTTGAACTGTAGAAAAGGTTTGAAATATATCAACTTACAGAATCTGAAAATCAAGGGGAGGAACTGATATCACTTGACCTGGGTTTTGTAATGTTGAGGAGAGTTCAATAAATAAACTTTTAGCCTTGGGAACTTCGCGTAATGTGAAAAGGTCCCCAGGTTTCTCTTCTTAGAGCTGGGTTGTCACCATCCTGTTTCCTAATTACAGTTATCCAGGGCTTAGCTCATCTTGGTCATGGACTCTAGCTCACTTCATCTTAGGAGAGCCGTTCCTGTGCCCAGCAGTATTAGACACTGTGGGAGTGCAAAGATGAATCAAATATCCCATAAGGATTTACAATATGGCAGAGGAGAAGGAAAGTCTATGTAACTAATTATAATTAATACAAAATAGAATAACTTACAGGAATTCGATTTTGAGCCCTGCCTTGGCAAAGGTGAAGCCTTACGGCTGAGGGAGCAGTAGGAGCAAAGGTATGGTGGCCGGGCGTGTCTGAGGACCTGTGTAAGTTGCCTGTCTTGCCTTCTAGACCCCAGTGTGACACTCTGTCTTACTCGCTCTGTCACAGTGTCGTGCTCTGTCTTACCTCCTGTATCGTGGTGTCTTACCTGCTTAATGCCGTATTGCCGGACCACTGCGTTTATGGTTAAACGACGTATTAGAAGAATCTGGAAAAATAGGTTGAAGTCAGATCATGGGGAACCTTGGTGTGAAAGTCAGTGATTTCTGAGTGACCTACTAATGATAATTTTAATGTGAGTGCTTTACAACTTACAAATTTCTTCTTGTGCTTTAGGAAGATTATTCCAGGGGCAAAGTGAAGAGTGGGAATAGAAGCACACAGAGCTGGTTATAAATCTATTTTTATTCATAAACTAGCCCATGCTGTCCTCCCAGCCTCATCTCCCACTGCTTCATTTATTTATTCACTAAATATTTGTCACATGCTCACTTTGAGCCACATGCTATGTTAGACACGGGTCAAGAAAGAGGACTCAGGCTCTGACCCAAGGGAGCTTATGGAAAAATGGAGGAGGGGTTGGAATTAAATAATAACACACATAAATATATAATTCCTGACTTTGACGTGTTCTAAGAAGAAAACTCACAGGGGAGCTCTCAGAATGTATGAGGAACCTTGACTCAGTCTGGGGGTAGCATGGGGTGGGTGAAGGGACAGGTGGTCAGGGAAATTTTCTCATGGAGGTGGTACTTGAGTTGGCATCTAAAAATTATGTAGAAATAAAGAAAGTAAAAGGACCGGGCGGGGGTGATATTTAGGCAGAGAGAACAGAGTGGACAAAGCCTAAGGCTGGGAAGCTGGTGGGGAGGGGTTGGGCGCCACCGGTGTAAGTGCCTAAAAGAAGGCTTGGCTGGAGACCCGCAGGTGGGGCAGGAAGGGGCGCGAGGTGCGCTGAAGACAGAAGCGGGGGAGGACTGAGCGCAGCCTTGTCAGGGCTTCTGGTCTCTGTCCCACGGGCAACGGGATGCTTCTGAAGAGTTTTAAGTAGGAGATTAACAAATGAGATTTGCATCTTAAAATATTGTCTTTCCTGCTCTGTAGGGAGCTCATCGGGGAAGCTGGTCACGAGGCTGCTGTAGGAATCTAGTTGGAGATGACAGCCTGCTGTGGGAGCGGTGGCGGCACGTGGAGTAACAGCACGCTTGAGGTGGGCCGCGTGTCGGGCTGAGGTGTCAGACACACCTGCTGCGGTTCTGGCTTGTCCCGCGTCCGCGTGAAAGGGGGTGGCGTCATCTCTGGGACGGGGAGCTGAGGGAAGGTCGGGGTTGGAGCTGAGCTTTGGGGATTTGACACACGTCGAATTGGAGGAGATTCGCTTGGTGCTGTCAGGTGGGGAAGTGTGTGTGTGTGTCTGGAGCCCCACACAAATGTACCTTTTAGGAGGCATCAGATGTAATTGAAACAGTGGAGTTGGATATGGCAGGTTAATGAGAGAGGGTACCAAACAAAGAGCCAGTTACTAAACCTTGGAGAACGCCAGCTTTTCACGCCTTTAGATGAAACAGGCTCGCAAAGTTGGTTGAGAAAGAGCTGCCAGGAAGGACTGAAACCAGGGGAGCCTGGAGCATCCTAGATCAAGGGAGCGCAGAATTTCTAGGAGAAGGGAGTGATGCGTTTGGACCTTTGAAAGGAGAGCTAGTTGGCAGTGTTTTTCAAACTTACGTGTCCACGGAGACTTTTCTCCAGCGGGTGTGAGGGCCACGCACTCCCAGTGCCATCCAGCCCTCCATCCCCTACGCGAGGGCCGTGGGGAGCTACGCAGTGGGAAGCAGCACTGACCGGAGCCAAGTCTTACATATCCCGACTACTGATGTTTAACACGAAATACTCAGTGACCAGACTTACTGTAGCAGATAGAGGAATCTTCTTACATAAGAATGTCTTTGGATGTGAAATATATGTGAGTTGGAGAGGAGAGTAAAATTGAATTCTGAGTTGAGAATAAATCATTTATTGTTTAAGTACAAGCACAAACCAGAAAACGTTTATTATTTCTGTGTTTATGAGTGATTATGAACGGTGGCTTTCTTATTAAGAAATACAGTGGTCTGCTAAAATGTCTTAGAGTGCGAAGATCTTAAACCCATTGCTGTACATGATAAATATCGTAGTAATCATCCTGGAGTGATGGACGGAGTCTCCAGGGGGTTTTATGGTGCTCTCTCCAGCCGTCTCTGTTATTACATGGGATTCACGCTTTGCAGAGGCAACAACATGCAAATGGGCATACGTGTGTTTTCCCCACTTCCCTTACCATGTACAACTTCCATCTTCTCCGCAGAAATGTACATGGAGAGATAGTTGCTCTCATCTCTCCATCTTGCCATATAATTTTTACAGCTGTTCCTCAGTTGTTAATCTATTTCTGTGGAATATGTGTAAATAGACAAGAGCAAACTGTCTAAAAGTTATTCAGCTAGTCAGTGAACCATGTAATCTGTTGGTTCAGAGACAACAGATAATAGAGTGAGATATTTGCTTTACCATCCACGCGCTCCATGTAGCATCCAGGCTCCAAAAGTCAATTTGTGTTCTGTTGGGGCATGTCTCATCACACTGTATTATCACATCAGGGATGGGAAATTTGGATAATGACTATCTGATTTACAAAAAAAAGGAGACTATTTAGTGCATTGAGTATCTGTGAGGTGAAAACGTTGAGCTTGAATTTGGTTCTGTCCTTGGTTAATTTGATACTCTCTGCGTGTTTCATCGCTGTTTTCCTCTCTTTTAACAATGCGAGTTAGAAATAACCTTGTTAATTAGCATCTATTCTTAGGCTGATGGCTCAACACGGCCAAGACAGAGTGGGAACATTCCGGCACTGCCACAGCCCAAGCAGTAAACCTCCTTGCTAAAGGGAAAGTCAGCCATGGAGAGGAAATGAAAGGTGCCCTCGTAGGTGTACTTAGAGAATGTTCCTGTTGTGAATAGTCAAAATTAAAGAAAATATTAGATCAGAGATTTATTGGGTAGGCATTCTTCTTACTTGGCGCATGCACCTAAAAGTTGGATGGTGGCATGTCACCTCCCCTCCTTAGAAGCCTGCATTTGCTCCCTCCTGTCTCGACAGTGCGTCCGGCTCCCTCTGCTCCGTGTCCCAAGTTTGCATCTGTGTCTGTAACTCCCACCCCTGTCCTCCTACCAGATCGAGCTGTGCTGGCTCTTCGGAGTGTGTGCCCAGCACTTCTAATCTTCGACAGTGCTGTTTCCTGTCGTTTCTGCCTGTCCCGTCCCCATCCCTCTCGTGAGGCCAGATCATACTCTTTCTTGTTGATGGGCTCTTACTGACTTCTCCTGGCTAGACGTGATCTCATAGCACTTCATCTGCACCTCTCATAAGGCAATTAACACCTTCTTACTTTATTTTGATTAAGTATATACATGTTCTGTTTCTCTTTCTAGACTGAAATCTCCTATTTGTGGAATTGGTGGCTGGTGTGCTGAAGCAGTGAAAGGATGGGATAAGGAGAAATTCTCAAACAAAAGAGGGGGAGTGTCTGTCCAAGACTGAGTCACCGTAGGCCTGGCCTCCTGGAATAACCTGGAATCCAGCCTTCTCCTTAGGACCACCCTTACACCGTGTGTGGAGACGGGGTGCGTTCTGCGCTTCTCCAGTAGATTTGCAGTCATGTGTGCGGGCTCCACAGACGGGCTGGCTCCGTGGACCGGGCTGGACCGGGCTGGTCAGGTTGGGCGGGCAGGAGGACTGGCGGTGCGCGTGGAGGAGGAGGTCTCTGGTTAGAGGGCAGATCCTGTGCTAAAGTTGCTTGTGTTCCGGTCTGTGCTCGCCTTTCTCTGCTCTGAGTTCTGTTTCAGTTAGGTCAGCGCGGCACAGCTTAGCACCTACCTGGCTCGTCTGCAGTGGCTTTGCCTCCGCATCAGGTTGGATGTTTCTTTAAACCAGGGACACTCTGGCTTCTGTTTTCGTTCTTGTGCCCAAATACTATCACTAATTCTTGGGCTAGATATGCTTAATGTTTTCCCTCCTACCTCTTGATACAGTTACAGAACAATGGGAGTGACATTTAGGACTGGGAAAGAGACGTATTTTTTGTTGTTGAAGTATTGTTGATTTACAGTATTATATCAGTGTCAGGTGTACAACATCGTGATTCAACATGTTTTGGATTGTATCCCATTTAAAGCTATGACAAGAGCACAGCTCTGGTTCCCTTGTGGCTTCTTTACTCCATACACAGCAGTCTTGTGTCTTGACCCCTCCCCGTTTCCTGGCCGTGCGACAGCGTGGCAATGCCTGACTGGCGCTCTGGCCTGTGCCTGCGGTTGAATCTGCTCCGTGCGTGGGCTGCCTCCTCCAGGGCCCAGCAGGCTGGAAGCGGTCTCTGTGTATTTTTTTTTAAAACCAGAAATGGGCCAACTTTCCAGGTCCATAGAAGAGCAAAACATTTTGCCAATTTTATGGAAGGGGTAGTGTTTGAGGGAAGGATGGACAGCTTCAAAGTAGACTGGCTCCTGAGGAGACATTCTACCAGCATAAATGAACGTATCCAAGTGATGTTTGGCTTGGGGGACGACTAAGGGCTCAGCCTTCTTCACTGCGTCGCTGTAGCAGACGGTGTTGACTGCCTACCACGTGCGTCCACTCTCCGTACCTTTGGCTGAATGGCCCTCGCCTCCAGCTGCAGTGGCTTGTCTTGACTGGTCCGGGCGGGCACGAGAGGTCCATCCCCGGGCAAGGGCGTTGTCGAGGGCTGCCTGCTGAACCCAGTTCTAGACACGAAGCTGAATACGAAAGACACCTGCTGGAAACCTGTGGGTGCTGGCGCAGGAAGATGTGACACTGGCAACACTGTGGCCTTGAGTGTTGCTTGCCAACATGCTGAGGGTGGCAGAGCAGAGAGGAGAGCCTGGGTCCTTAGTAACAAAACTGAGCCTCTGAATTAGCCCACCCTGCGGCCTGCCTGCCCCAGGACTCCTGTCAGCGTGACGCCTCTGTCAGTTGGGCGTTCTGTTGCTCTCAGGCAAAGCCGCCCTATCTGACACCAGCCCCGTGTCTGTTTGCAGGTCTCGGGCAGGACTGGGGCCACGGCAGCTGCAAGCCACGGCCGTCTCGCGCTTCCGCAGTGCTTGGTGTCGCTGCCGCGGCAGTGAAGCCCACCACTGGTGTGGCGTCGTCAGCTTGCACGGTGCTTTTATTGCATTTGGTTCTAAGACAATCTTGTGAGGTGGGGCTGTTAAAATATATTACTCAGCATTAAGGGTCCCCAGCAGGTCCTCACCTCGTGTTCACCTCAGGGAATCTGAGGTGGAGAGTGTGCTGTTTGTTAAAAACCTGACAGATTTCTTGGGAGTCAGGGAAAAGTAGATTGGAAGATGGTTGGTCCCTCGTTCCAGGTCATGGGGGCAAGAGGACGAGAGGAAAGGACGTTTCCGGCTTCTCAGGAGGGTCTGGCGGGTGAGGCGCTGCCATGCTGGGCTCTGTCCCGCGCGCGGCTGCTCCGTGGGCGGGGCCTTTGGGCACCGGGGGTGCCTTGCTTCGCTCCTCTCCTCGCAGCCTGTGGGCCTTTGAGAAAAGCGGAGATAAGGCACTGAGTGTGTTTGCTAAAAGAGTCGTAACACAAGTGCTGTAAAATGCCGCGCGTGGCGGGCTTCTCTTGGGGGGTCCTGACCAAAGAGCCGCCACACTGGCGGCAGGGGAGAGCGTCTCTCCCCCAGGGAGGAGTGAGGGCAGCTGACGGGCGCCGGGCAGCCCAAGCGGCTCAGCTTTGGCGGCGTCACTAACTGGTGAACCCAGCAGTCACTGAACAGCGGTGAACACAGCAGGCAGGCCCCTTGTGCTGAACGGGGAGAGGTGCCTGCACTCTAGCAGTGAAGACGGAGACTAATAAAGTAAAAGAGGGAACGTGGAGATACATAATCACAAACTGTGGTAACTGCTATTAAGGAGGAAGGAGAGCGGGGGGATGGGCTGCTTCATCTTGGGTGGTCAGTATAGGCCTCTGTGAATAGCTGATACTCAGCTGAGGCCAGAAGGATAGGAAAGAGCCATTCATTCCAAAGGACAGGGTCGGACAGAGTGACGGCAGTGTGTGGGGAGAGCAGGTGCCAGGCGTAAGGAACAGTGTGTGCAATGGTCCTGAGGCAGGAAACAGTTGGTCTCTTCAAGGAACTGATGGTTTGGGCAGAGCTCCTTCACCATATCATGCCATGAGAGTTTATTAAACTTTCACCTTGTGTCTATCTAGTTTTGTCCTAGGAATTGTGTGGGAAAATACATACGTATGTACATGTAGGCTGGCTTACAATAGAATACTTGCTGGGGGAGGTGGGCGAGACTTAAACAGGAATGCAGAAAAGTGAGTGGGATTTAAGTGGGCAGCGGGGACGAGGTGGGAAGCCACATGTGGGAAGGTAAGGAGCAGAAATGAACACAGTGTATTTGTGGGGCAGGAACGAGGCTGTTTCTGAGAGTAAGAACAGTGGGTAATCTTGAGTTAATTTGTCTTACGGAGGCTTAATAAGCAGCCATCTGGGAGTCGCAGGGTACCACAACCTCATCCATTCCCTTTTAATCTTTACTACTGCTGTCCACTCATTTAAGTTGCCTAGATCTACAGCCTATGTTCCTTAAAGAACAAATAAAATAAGTACCGTGTCACCGAGACTTGCTTTCAAAGCACACGACTACTACAGTTTCGGTGGCAAATGTTCCTGACCTCCATGTTTCCCCATATTACAGTCTGGCCCTACTTTCATTGTGTTATCGCGCTGCAGGCCCTTTACAACATTTTACACCGTCTGGGCCGCGCTGGCCGATGGCATTTTCAAACACAGGCCATTTACCCCCAGGGCTCCGCGGGGCTGCGGAGGGGCGGGTAGCATTGTGTCTGTGGCGTGAATGAGGAAGCAGAAGGGCAGAGAGGTTAAGTGACTCGTACACATCACACAAGGGTCAGGGGCCATGTGTGACTGGGACTCGGCCTCCAAACTTTCAGTCCGGAGCTCTGTCTATAAGCCCCCCGTGCGCCGCAGGCAGCTCCGGGTGCTGGAGGGAAAGAGAAGACGCATTTCGCCATCCTCATGGAGAAGCGACAGCGTGAGGCACGAAAACGATGTATTCCATTTCAGGTGAATCCTGCAGAACAGTTTAACTTTTTGTTAGTTTGTTTAAGGGCGTCTTACGTCTTCCAGTGTGCAAACTGTAGTGCACTGTAGGTGACGTGGGTGGTTAGAACTTCAGGAAAGTTGAGACTCACCAGATGAGCACCTGGCATCACGCCGCCACCCCCACCTTCCCGTCCTGCTCCTCGCTCCTCCGGAGAGCAGTGCCCTCAGGGCCCTTCCATTCACACGCATCTCAGGGCCCCGTCCCAGGACGACGTCACTCTCCACCTTGTCCCAGTGGTTGTGCCGCTGCCAGACCAAGGTTGTTCGTGCTCTGCTGCACCTTTGAGGACCCGGAACTGTGGAAGCTAGTGCCGCGTTTGACGTCTCGCCCTGGATGGCACGTGCTGTAGCTCGCCCCGTCTTCGCGTCCAGACGCACAGCAGCGCGGGCAGAGCCCGCCCGCCGCCTCTGCGGCGACTTCTGCCCCTGCCCCGGCACTCAGAGCCCGGCCAGGTCTGTGCTCACGATGCCTTTTCAGCAATTTAGCCTTGGAACCAAGTCTTGAGCACAAACTCCTCTGAAACGACAAATTTCCCAGCAAGCTGTAAGAGTCTGAATAGTAGTTACGAGCGGCCAGCGCGTCCCGGCCCGAGCCGCTGCCCTGCGGTGGCGCCGCTCTGCGGTGGGTTTTTTTTTTTTTAATCCTGACCCTGCATTTTCTTTAAATCGTGACCCTATGGGGGAGTTCTAATGAAATGGCGAATTGGTTTCTGCCCCACTAGAGAGAGACAATTGGATATAAGTTGTATTAAATTCAGAGAACCTAAGGCCTGTCCCGTGCGGGGTTCTCGAGATAAATCTGCCTCTGCCCTGCACATTTTTAATGACAGTGTGGTTTCAAACTCGGCGTTATTCAATATCAAATCAAAGCTGACTCGGGGAAAGCGCTGTCTGATTCCGCGTCGTCCAGTCCCCCACGTTAGGGCGCCTGCCTGGGCCTGTGCGGGGGGCGGGGCCGCGTAGAATACGGCTGAACACATTCTCATGAGCATTAAAAGTATGGAAACACGGAGCCCTCCGTGACCCCGGGAGCCCTCTGGTGATCAGGGGTGTTTGTTGTGGGAGGAAGGCAAACATAAGCACAGAAGTGTCATTGAACAGAAACCCCTTCAAAAATGTCTCTGGGCTTTTGTTCTCAGCGCTGCAGGGCAGTGGGGGGCCCCCTCCTCAGGAGGCAGACTTAAGCGAGTATTAAGAACGGGCTGAGATGAGAAGTAAAGCGTAAGAGACCTTCATCATTAGCGGCTAGTGGTGGAGATTAGTGATCCTACTACAGGATTACAGACGGAAAGAGTGCCAGTGTTGGTTAATTGTTCATTAATGCTTGTAAGATAAGCCAGCTGGAGGAAAACTGACCATTGTCCGCTCTCTCCGAGGGAAACTGAATTGGATCTGCACGTCAATGGCAGTATTGATGTCGGGGAAAAATACACATGTAAACTTCTTTCCTACGACTCTCTCTCAGTTTTAAATATTTAATTAAAAACTGTTATCCGAACAATGATTTAGGTTGTTAAGGCATCTAGCTCAACTGAGAACACCTTCCTTCCCCATGCCTGGCTCTTTTAGTTTTGCTCTGAAACAAAATTAAACCGGTTTCCAAAAACAGCCTGTAGATACAAATAAGCCTTATGCTTTGTGGTTGTAACTCTGAGATACAGTGGGCGTGCTACTGAAAAGTCCCAGGGAGCTTCAGGCCCTTCTTAGTCCCTGCCCTCCCCCGCTCCAAACCTGTCCCGCGCCCGCCTCCAGCCCCGGGCGGGGTTAAGGGGTTTGCCCACAGTCGCTCGCCGCCCTGTCGAGTCAGGAAAAGGGCCGAGTGTATTTGCTCACTCTAGAGGACGTCATCGTAAGGTCGGAGACGAGGTGTTAACTGAATCCCCAGGTGGGAAGCGTTTAAACATCTTTCCTTCAGCCTTTGTGTTTAAGGGAAGGATTAGAGTGAGTTTACTCACTCGGGAAGTACCTACCGAGCTCCCACCACGTGCAGCCGTGATGACCAGGTAGACCCAGTTCTGCCCTGCTGTGCGCACAGTCTAGTGGCACAGACACTGTCCCCCACAGTAGAGGTGGGGGCTACGTGTGATGAAGGGGAGCAGCGGGTGTGGGGGCCCTTACACAGCAGGACGCCTGGGATGAGGTGCGGCCTCCCTAGGCAGGAGCTGAGGGGCGAGTGGGAGGTAGGCAGGCCGACCTAGGGAGAGGGTTGCAGGCTGATGCTGAGCTTGTGTGAAGACCCTGACGTTCAAGGGAAGCTCAGTGTGTTGCAGACACAGCACAAAGGGGAGGACCCCGCTGAGAGTCTGGAGCCAGGTGCGGGTTGCCATCCGCAGGGGGGCCCTGTTGTTGGGGGTTTATACGTATGGGTTGCTGGCGGGCCTGGGTGTGCGTGTCCAGCCGGAAGCACGGGCTGGCCCTGCCTTCCTCTGCTGCGTCGTCTCCTCCCTCCTCCTTTGCTTGTTACGCTGCAGCCACACTGCCCTCCTTCCCTGTCTCTCACCCAACTCCGTGTCCTGCGTTTGTCAGCCCCTTGCTCCCACGCACAGTTAGCCACCGGCGAACCCTTCTCTCTGTTCATTCTTCCGTCCGTTCATTCGGCAGCTATTTGCGGAGTGTTGTCTGGCTACTGGTTCTAGGCACCGTGGGCTTCTCAGGGGACAAAACCCCCTCTTTCATTGTCAGTTCGATGTCCCCCCCTCAGAGGCATATCTCCTTCCTCGTAGACTGGCCTTCTCACTTTCACACGCTCTGGGGTTGTCTGTCTGTCTCTTACATGTTTGTTGTGTGGTTCTCCCTTAAAACGCAAGCATGGAGGGGCAAGGACGATGCCCTCAGGAGGATCTCCAGGACCTGGAACAGCGCCTGGCACACACTCTGTAAATGCTGAACGGCCAAATACGGGCGGAGCAGCAGATTACAGACTAGACAGCAGCTGCTGTAAAGTGCAGAAAGGGAAGGAACGTTTACGGAGCACTGACTGGCCCTCCGTGACTGGACGCCAGCGTGGTGTGGTATTGCCACGTTCTGCAGCCACTCCTGCGCCAGCTTTAAAACTCTGCTTTTATTTGTTTAGATGCATTTGAAAGATTTACTGATTTGGTTGGATGTGTTGTATGATTCGCTTTATAAAAATGTGTTTATGTGCTCAGTGATCAAGACACTATCAAAACCTGAAGTTTCCTCAGACTCACTGTCATGCAGAATTTAAGGTAACAATGCTGGTGCCTGGCTGCTGCTTTGTTTTTCACCTCATGCTAGAATGAAATGTGCAAAGTCCCTCTGTTGATGTCTTATGCTCTAGCTGTTTACTAGGCATTAATTTATGTATCCTCAAAGTACACAATCGAGCAGATTACAGGCAGACTTTCATAATGGTTCCCTTTTTTTATTAATCAGAAACTTGTGATGCAGAGAGGATGACTGAATGACTTCACTGCGGCGCATTTCAGGGTGGCCTGGATGTGGCGCGCTGAGGCTCCGCGTCAGACCTGCGCGGGGAGAGCCGGGCCGCCGGCTTCTCCGGGGCGCACCGGCCGCCGCCGGTGCCGGTCACCCCGCAGGAAGAGCGCACCAGCCTCAGTGGGGGAGCTTGGCATCGAGCGCTCCCCGTTACCGTGTGGCTGCTCCTCCGGTCCGTGCCGTGGTTCCCACCGAGTTCCGGTCGCTGCCCTCCTTGCTTCGCCCCGAGGAGCCCGGCGCGCGTGGCCGCCGCTGGCTGGAAGCGCGGGGCAGCGAGCTGCGAAGCGGGCGGGCGCCTGGACGGCGGGGGCCCCCGGACGGGAGGGGCCCCCAGGCGGCAGGGGCGCCCGGACGGCAGGGGCCGGCCCGCTCCGCGCCTCTCCCCGGCGCGCTGTGTGCTGGCTGAGACGAGGGGCTTTTCAGGACGACGGAATAAAACCCAGAATCCCGGTTTCAGGTGGGCCTGCTCTGCGTCGTCTGAACTGCAGCTTCCCGCTGAGCGGCCCGCCGGCAGCCGTGGGCGGCGGCAAGGCTTTCAGAGCCCCGGGCGTGGGGCGGCGCGCCCGCAGCCCTGCGGCGCCTGCTTGGACGGAAGCGCACCGTGCAGGAAGGTTCCACTATAGCTCAGCGGCGCTATTCACAAACCGCCCCCTCGGCACCGGGGGGGGGGGGGGGGGGGTGCAGGGTGGGAAGGGGAGCGTCTGTAATTCAGACCAGAAGCAGACTGACGGAGAGAAGACCAAGAAAGACAGCAAGCGACCGCAAGCGTGGGCGGGGATCATGGGCGGCGTGGCTCGCGTTTGGAGGAAGGGGCCTGGGGGCGATGGGCCCTGGAGGGCTTGCGCAGGCCTTACAAACCGAGGTTTGGGGGGAAAGTTCGGTGCTGACCCAGCTCTCACTGCCAGTAGCGGTGGGGGTGCGTGAGAGCCCGACAGACTGCAAGTGCGCCGTGTGCTGTTAGAGTCGGGTTAGCAAGTCATGGGGATGATCTTAACTCCCTGCACCTTGTGTCTTAAAAACAGTTTTTAAAAAAGCTTTTCCTCACCTCTTTATAGCAGTGACGAGCAAAATTCAGCTTGTGACCATCTAAATATATCAAATTCCCTATTGCATTGTCTAAGTCTTATTTTTGTATCTTCATAGCCCTGGTGAACAGGGCCGAAAGGCCTGCTCACTGCCGGCATCGCTCTGCTCTGCACCTTGGGCTCCACGAGACGAGGACAGAAGGCCTGGGTGAAGAGAGCGGTCTTACAGGTAAACGGGTGGGTTCGCCTGGTCTTTGCCGAGGTGAATCAGTTAAACCATTTTCTCAAGAGATGCTTTCAAGTACAAAGTTCTTTCAGATGCAGAAACAAAAAGAGAGACTCTAAACTCTGAAAGACAGGATTTCCACAGCTTAAGACAGACATGGTCATGAGTGCATTAAGGTTCGATGGGCAGACTTAATATTTAAAATACTAAATTCTGGGTCCTCTTGATGGTCTGTTAAGGACTTTTCATCCTACTCTGTTTTTGGAATCAGTACGAAGGGGAAGAAATGTGTTCCTTGTTCACAGAGCCACCCCGCTTTTATCCCGTGGGGAGGTTTAAGAGCGTAGCTGAAGCTGCGAAGCTGTGACACAGCACAGGAGCTCAGTGCAATCCGCATACGGGCGCTGGGGGCGTCTTTTCGGCCCAGATCAAGTCACGGCGTGTCTTTCCTTTAAACGACCTGCTGACCTCTACCACACATTCAAGCCAGCTTACTGGGAAGTGACTTTTGTTTTTCCTTTTCCATCACTCTTGATGACATTTTGGGCAGATTCCATCACTTGCTGTCACTTTCGGGTATTAGAAAGGCTTCTTTTTTGGTATTAAAAATTCCAGTCTAATATATATCACAACTTCTGTTTCCAATTTAGTTCAAAGCACGGCCACTCTGTTTAGCTGAGGTGCAGAACAAGGGTGGGGAGAGGAGTCCTGGACTTCTGTTCTTCTGACTCCAGGGTCTCCCTTTCCCTTTGCGGACCCTGCAAGGGACGGGTGGAGACAAAGGGGTACTATTTGTGAGAATTGTGACTCTCTGTTAAGGCAGCATTTCCGTGTTAGTGTCATCTTCAGGGGCACATACTGTACTCCTTGAGGGGCCCTGTGTGGCCCTCCCATGGCGCTGTTCCCTGACTCAGTTCCGCCTTCCCGTGGTAGACCCTCGCCCCTTTCCCTGGAGTCTGCTCTCCCCAGTGGGGTCCTCTTGGGCAGGGCCCATTAGAGACGGCTGGAGCCGGGCTGCCTTCTGTAGCATCCATGTGGCCCGTGGGAAGACATACGTGTCCTGGCCTTTCCACACGGGACCGCTTGATCAGCCATTGCTCCTGGCTGATTGCCGTGCCTTCGCTGGCAGCTCTTGCAAGCCCCAAGCAGGCACCTGCTTCTGTCTTCATCGTGTGATGCCCTGGACCCCGGATACCTGTTTGAGGCTGGCCCAAGAGCGTTTTTGAGTTCTGCTTGGATGATAGCCTTGGGAAGGCCTGTCAATGCCTGTCTCTAAACAAGCATCTGACTTGAATTTGAGAATAAGATCTCTTCTCTTGCAGGTCATTCCAAGACTTGAGAGTGTTCTCTTAGGGTCTCCTTCATAAGGCTTGAGGTTGCTGTAGGTGGGAGGAGAAACTGTCACAGAATTCCCTGCTCTTATTAACTCCCTCACATCTAAGGATCTTCTCAATAAATTTCTAGCTCTTTATAGGCTGCTGGTGGTGACAGATTTGGTTAGCGTTGATAAGTCAGTATCTCTGGCACCACACTTTATTTTATTTTTCCATTCAGATTACTTTATTTTTATTTTTTAAATATGTTTTATTGAGTTATAGTCATTTTACAATGTTGTGTCAAATTCTAGTGTAGAATACACTTTTCAGTTATACATGAACATACATATATTCATTGTCACATTTGTTTTTCACTGTGAGCTACCACAAGATCTTGTATATATTTCCCTGTGCTATACAGTATAATCTTGTTTATCTGTTCTACATTTTGAAATCCCAGTCTGTCCCTTCCCACCCCCGCCCTCTTGGCAACCACAAGTTTGTATTTTATGTCTATGAGTCTGTTTCTGTTTTGTATTTATATATATATTTTTAGATTCCACATATGAGCGATCTCATGGTATTTTTCTTCCTCTTTCTGGCTTACTTCACTTAGAATGACATTCTCCAGGAACATCCATGTTGCTGCAAATGGTGTTATGTTGTCGGTTTTTATGGCTGAATAGTATTCCATTGTATAAATATACCACTTCTTTTTCCAGTCATCTGTTGATGGACATTTAGGCTGTTTCCATGTCTTGGCTATAGTAAATAGTGCTGCTATGAACATTGGGGTGCAGGTGTCATCCTGAAGTAGGGTTCCTTCTGGATACAAGCCCAGGAGCGGGATTCCTGGGTCATATGGTAAGTCTATTCCTAGTCTTTGGAGGAGTCTCCATACTGTTTTCCACAGTGGCTGCACCAAACTGCATTCCCACCAGCAGTGAAGGAGGGTTCCCTTTTCTCCACAGCCTCTCCAGCATTTGTCATTTGTGGACTTTTGAATGGTGGCCATTCTGACTGGTGTGAGGTGATACCTCATTGTAGTTTTGATTTGCATTTTTCTGATAATTAGTGATATTGAGCATTTTTTCATGTGCCTATTGATCATTTGTATTTCTTCCTTGGAGAACTGCTTGTTTAGGTCTTCTGCCCATTTTTGGACTGGGTTGTTTGTATTTTTCTTATTAAGTCATATGAGCTGCTTATATATTCTGGAGATCAAGCCTTTGTCGGTTTCATTTGCAAAAATTTTCTCCCATTCCGTAGGTTGTCATTTTGTTTTACTTATGGTTTCCTTTGCTGTGCAGAAGCTTGTAAGTTTCATTAGGTCCCATTTGTTTATTCTTGCTTTTATTTCTATTGCTTGGGTAGACTGCCCTAGGAGAAAATTTTTGAGATGTATGTCAGATAATGTTTTGCCTATACTTACTTCTAGGAGGTTTATTGTATCTTGTCTTATGTTCAAGTCTTTGATCCATCTTGAGTTGATTTTTGTGTATGGTGTAAGGGAGTGTTCTAGCTTCATTGTTTTACATGCTGCTGTCCAGTTTTCCCAACACCGTTTGCTGAAGAGACTGTCTTTATTCCATTGTATGTTCTTGCCTCCTTTGTTGAAGATGAGTTAACCAAAAGTTTGTGGGTTCATTTCTGGGCTCTCTATTCTGTTCCATTGGTCTCTATGTCTGTTTTTGTACCAATACCATGCTGTCCTGATGACCATAGCTCTATAGTATTGTCTGAAGTCTGGGAGAGTTATTCCTCCAGCCTCTTTCTTTCTCTTCAGTAATGCTTTGGCATTTCTAGGTCTTTTGTGGTTCCATATAAATTTTATTATGATTTGTTCTAGTTCTGTGAAATATGTCCTGGGTAATTTGATAGGGATTGCATTAAATCTGTAGATTGCCTTGGGCAGTATGACCATTTTAACAATATTGATTCTTCCAATCCAGGAACATCTGATATCTTGGTCCATTTTTTAAAGTCTTCTTTAATTTCCTTCATCAGTGGTTTATAGTTCTCTGTGTATAATTCTTTCACCTCCTTGGTTAGATTTCCTAGGTATTTTATTACTTTGGGTGCTATTTTAAAGGGGTTTGATTCTTTACTTTCTTTTTCTGTTGATTCATCATTAGTGTAAAGAAATGCAACTGATTTTTGAACGTTAATCTTGTAACCTGCTACCTTGCTGAATTCTTTGATCAGCTCTAGTAGCTTTTGTGTGGACCTTTTAGGGTTTTCTATATGCATTAACATGTCATCGGCATATAGTGACACTTTTAACTCTTCTTTTCCAATTTGGATCCCTTTTATTTCTCTCTCTTGCCTGATTGCTGTGGCTAGGACTTCCAAGACTATGTTGAATCGGAGTGGTGATAGAGGGCATCCTTTCTTGCCCCAGATTTTAGTGGGAAGCTTTTGTTTTTTTCACCGTTGACTACTACGCTGGCTGTAGGTTTGTCATATGTAGCTTTTATTATATTGAGATATGTTTCCTCTATACACACTTTGGTGAGAGTGTTATCATAAATGGGTGTTGAATTTTATCAAATGCTTTTTCTGCATCTATAGAAATGATCATGTGGTTTCTGTCCTTTCTCTTGTTGATGTGATATATTACACTGATTGATTTGCGTATGTTGAACCACCCTTGTGTCCCTGGGATGAACCCCACTTGGTCATGATGTATAATCTTTTTTATGTGTTGTTGGATTCTATTTGCTAATATTTTGGTAAGGATTTTTGCATCTGTGTTCATCAGTGATATTGGCCTATATTTCTTTTTTTTTTTTGGTGGTGTCTTTGCCTGGTTTTGGTATCAGGGTGATGGTGGCTTCATAGAATGAGTTTGGGAGTATTCCCTCCTTTTCAATCTTCTGGAAGAGTTTGAGAAGGACTGGTATGAATTCTTTTTTGTGTGTTTGGTAGAATTCCCCGGTGAAGCCGTCTGGTCCTGGACTTCATTTTTAGGGAGGTTTTTTTTATTGCTAATTTGATTTCATTTCTAGTGATCGGTTTGTTCAAGTGGTCAGTTTCTTCTTGATTCAGTCTTGGTGGACTGTGTGTTTCCAGGAACTTGTCCATCTCCTCTAGGTTATCCAGTTTGGTTCCATATAGTTTTTCATAATATTCTTGTATGATATTCTGTATTTCTATGTTATTTGTTGTAATTTCTCCATTATCCTTTCTTGCTTATTTGTGCTCTCTCTTTTTTCTTTTTTGTGAGTTTGACCAGAGGTTTGTCCATTTTATTTGCTCTTTCAAAAAAACAGCTTTTGGTTTGATTTTTTTTTCTATTTTTTTTTAATCTCCGTTTTATTCATTTCCTCCCTGATCTTTATTATTTCTTTCCTTCTGCTGACTTGGGTTTTTTTGCACTGCTTTTTCTAATTCTTTTAGCTGGTGGGTTAGATTGTTTATTTGAGATTTTGTTTTTTGATGAAGGCCTGTTATCACTATAAACTTTCCTCTTAGCACTGCCTTTGCTGTGTCCCATAAATTTTGTGTGGTTGTGTTTTCCTTTTCATTTGTCTCAAGGTATTTTTTAATTTCAACTTTGATTTCATCTTTGACCCATTGGTTTTTTTAATAGCATGTTGTTTAATCTCCATGCTTTCCTTTTTTTCTCCTTTGTTTCTCTGTAGTTGATTTCTAGTTTCACGTCATTGTGGTCAGTAAAGATGCTTAAGATAATTTCTATCTTCTTAAAATTGTTGAGGCTTCTTTTGTGTCTGGCACCACACTTTAAAATGCGACATGTTTATTACCATCACTCTTAGCTTTAAGGTTTCAGCTGAAACTCAAAGGCAATAAGAAAAGTTCCATTCTACTGGCATTTAAAGCCTTTAACAATCTCATCAGAATATTGGTTTTTTTTTTTTCCAAACCACATCTTTGAACACACTTTTCCTGAACCTTTTCACTTTCCCCTCTGGTACGATTTAGCCATAACTCCCCTTTTGCCTTTTTCCTCTCCTTCCAAATGCAGATGTTCTTTTTTTTTTTTTTTTTTTTTTTTTCCTGTCTCAGGGCCTTTGTGCCATCTTTGCTTGTTGAAGTTTTAATCTTCCTTGAAGGTCTTACTCAAATGTCACCTTCTCCATGAAGTCTCTGCAGATCTGACTAATCTAACAAAATCTCACCCATGCTTCCTTAGCACCTTTTGTTTCTATGCTAGCTTTCAGTGGTGCACCCATTAACACTCTAGTGTTGTTACAGTTGTCTTTGTATTAGATTTGTTTGTGTGTCTCTCTGCCACACTAGACTGTAAATTTCCATTTACATTACTCCATTCCCTTATTCCTTTATTCAAAACTATTCATTCCTCTTCTAAGCACTAGAGAACATGTTAAATGATGGGATAAAAATATGAATAATGCACAGTCACTGACCTCAGGAAAATTATTCTATGAAGGCAGACAGAAAGTAGACATATGAAATTTTAATGTGAATTCAATGAAATACACACTGGAGATTGGTTAGAAGATAAAATAGGCAAAAATCTCTCTTCTGAAGGGTCCCACAGTTTAACTCGAGAGAGAAGGCAACAATTGACACTTAGAAAATATCAATTTAGTAATTCCACAAAGATGGATTCCACATCTCTATATGGCAGGCGCAGGCGTGGGCAATGAGAATATAGTAGAAAATAAGAAAAATTATGTTCTCACACAGCTTCAACACTGGCAAAGGAGACAAGTAACAACAATTATGATGGAGAGTTTCATGAAATGGGAAGCGAAGGGTCTAATAAAAGGGTTAGAAAGATACTTGAAATGCTATTGAATTTGCCTTTATTGATATCTCTTTAGGAACTTATTTAGGACACAATTGTTTATTGCATTTATCAAGATCTCGTTAGAGATTCTAGGAAATTGTTGGAGGGTTGGGAAATGAGCTGAACAGGTGGGTGACTTGTGCACAGCTGTCTCCTGGCCCAGCAGCTTGCCCCACTGTCTGAGAAGGGCTTTGGGACTCCCTGCTCCGAGTCTGAAAGGGTTATGTGACATGGTTCATACCAATGCCTATAAAGCTTTGACGTCATCTCTTTCTAGCTCAGAAAAGTGAATATGCTGAGAAGCACAGCCACCTTCAGTCTCTACACTGAACAACCTCATCCGAGTCATCACCACATTTTAAATATATGCATAGAGTGACTTCAGCCTAAACAACACTGTTGACAAAGACTAAGCACCTCTGTAGCCCTCATGGTGTCGTGCGGAGTTCTGCCAGCAGTGCCCTCAGTAAATATGCCAGCCCTAATTCACTCCTGATCCAGACACCCTCCCATGGTGTAAAATTGGGAAACTCTCTTTTCCATGGATGAGGTGTTATCACATGAAGTGCTGAAATAATCCCAAGAATGATTATGACAGAAAATGCTAATTTTTGATAAAAAGAGAGCAAATGCTTGGATATGACAAATTAAACACCTTAGGTGATTATTTTAATTTTGATAACTGATTTATAGGCAAGGAAAGACATGCATATGTACATATACCTGTACATGCTGGTGCGTCTGTGAAGCAGGAATTGGTGTCATGCATTTCTTTGTGGAAAATGTGATGTTTTTAGTGGGTGCATCTGACAATTCTCCAAATCTGTACACTCTCACCAAGAATGAGTATGTTTCTGGATATCTTATCATGCGTGGTAAGAGAGAGGAGCTTGTGTTGGGAATAAAATTATTTTCTGTGGATTCGCAGAAAACTTGAACAATGCCTGTAATGTGGTGATAAGGAAACATTAACTACAAAAATGTTTTCTGCTCTAAAACTGAACTTTTTGTCTTTTAGGGTAACCATTCTTTTCTGTGTCCATAGTCAAATCCACAAGTCCATTTCTGAAATAAGTTTATGAACGATAGCTAAAGAGATATGTTAGAGGAACTCAAATATTTCCTCAAGGAGACTCTCTCTGACTTCCCCAGCATGCGTATGGACGACTTGACTAGGATGACTTTGATTCTTGATGCAGTGTTTCTCAAAGTTTTTTCTGAGGATATTAGTAGCCGATATACCCCCCACCCCCAAAGGAAAAAAATAAGCTTTTATTGGTCAAATGAATTAAATGTGGAAACACTGAGTTACACTGGATCTTAGCCAAAAGACTGAGAAGTGATGGAAACACTGAGTTAAAGTAAAATAAAAATCAACTTCTTAAGAGCCTTTCAAATTTAATATGCTTTGTGAATCCCCAAGCGTTTATATAGTATGAAGCATTTCCCAACTACATAGCACCATGGGGTCCTGTGACCGTATTAGGACCAGTGTTCTGAGGAGTACACGTTGGGAAAGACGAATGTAGTCATTTCTTATATCTAGGGTGACTGCTGTTTCTTCTGAATTTACTCAAGTTGGAGACTTAAAGTTAGGAAATGCTACTTAATGAGGAGAATGCCAGCATCAGTTATTGCAAGTTAATGGGTATGACATTGTGTTTTTCACTGAGAGTTGTCCCTGAGGCATCTCCAGTTCACTGTGCTGGGCACTGGGGATACAAATAAATCAGACACCTTGTATGTAAAGAGACTGTAGTCTGGTTTGGTGAAAAATACAAAATCAATCATATCAATATAATAATATAATTACCAGGACTGAAGCATTTGCAAGATGGAACAGAAACCCAGGGAAGGGGCACAACCCAGCCTGGGCATTCAGGGACGACTTCCTGGAGAAGGTGATGCCATAACCGACTCTTAAAGAAAGAGTAGGAGTTAACCATGTGGAGGGTGGGGAGAGGAGGCTTCCAAGTAGAACGTCATGACCATAAGCACAGGTGAGGGAAACTGGGGAACCATGAGCATTTGGGTTTTGGTATTACAGAGAGAGGAATTTGAAAAGGTACCACTTTTGAAGAAGAGCTTGTACTATTTGTGAGGGGGGTGCTGGCAGAGTGCTTGGGATGCGGCACGACCACTTCGCTCAGCCACACATGTCACGCTTGGGCCGCGACCCACATCAACCTTGAGGGTCACCTTTAGATGGAGTAGAGTTTGTTTTTTTTTTAATTTTTTTTATTACATCAAAGCAAAACATACCTGACAGAGCCTCAGATAACTCAATTTAGGTCTGTGACAAAAAGGGAAAAAGAACAGTGGTGGTCTTCTAAAGCAGAGAGGGGCTTTTAGAGGGAGATCACGCCTTTTGCTCCAGCTTGTCGTGCTGGGCGGGCGGGCTGCGAGGAGATGTGCTCCCCTGTGCAGCCGCTCATTAGCAGCAGAGGAACTCTGACATTAGTTAAAACGTTGATAGATGTGACAGGCGGTGTGAAGACAAGGTGGTGTTGTCAAACTGGAGTGGGAGCCCTCCAGCCTCGTGCCTCGCTTTATGTAACCAGTTTGTGCGGCATATATTAAACTGCCAAAAAGAGAGTCTTTGTTGAGTAAAACACACTAGGAAAGTAGATTACTGTTTTGTGGACTGAACGGAGCTCTGATTTCTGCGTCAAAGAATTTCTTACACTGAGTGCCTATAAATATCCAGATCTGTTGTTTGACTGCATCTTAAGTCTTTGGTTGTACCTAGCACAGACACCCTCATCCTCTCTTATCTCCAGATTCTTTTTGATCCCTCTCCTCTGCTTAAAAATGTGCCTGGGGCTCCTCTATTGGGGAAAAATGAAAAATCAAAAATAAAGCAGAAACGATAAGAATATCTTCCCTCGACCCAAAGATCTTTTGAGTTCCCATTCAGTCTTCTCTTTCTGTCATCACCTGTGATTGACTAGAAAGGTTTTCGTTCACCGCTCATCACTTCCAAACCACCCGCTCACTTTAAACGTTTGCGGTATAGTTTTAGTTTCCTGCACTGTAAGGAAATAACTCGTTCAGGGATCCTCAATGACTGCCTAGTGAGCAAATCTGATAGCCATTTAGTTGTTTTTTTAAAAAATTTTTCAGTGTTTATTCTCCCCATGCCTGTAGTGCCACTGAAATTTAGTCTCCCTGGAAACTCTTCTCCTCTGTCTTTAGGGTTATGTGTGTGCACACCTGGTTTTCCTTCTGAGGACTTGGGTAGGAATTCCAGGTCTGCTACTTACTGTGTTACTTGGGGCACATTATTAACTTTTCTGAACCTTAGTTTTCTCACCTCTGAAAGGAAAGGATAATACCTACCTGGCAGAGTTGACGCAAGGATTACAGTTAGGCAACCTATGTAATATCATTAGCACAGTGGCAGGTGCTCAACAGATACTAGTCCTTCGCTCCACCCAGCTTTCTGAATCACTTCTGCCTCATTCTCTGGCTCCTCTTCTTTCTACTTCTACTGTAGGTCTTCTTCAGCGTTCAACTTGGGACCGCCTTCTCTATGCCCCTTTCCTTGGAAGTGTCACCAGCACTCATTGCTCTAAGTTTTACTTCCATGACTGAGCCCTGACGTGTACGTTCATAACTTCTCTTCTTGCTGTTCAGCACGTATCTCCATGTGGACCCCCCCACTGTCACGTGACAATTAGTGCATCCATGTGAAGTTACATTTTTTTCTCCTGAACGTGCCATTCTCCCATGTCTCTCGTTTCTGTTAACAGCTCTGTATCTCCCTAATCCTGCGGTTAAAAATCTCAGTATTGCCTTTGATCCTTCCTCTCTTTTGTCTTTCTAACCTGAGGTCAGACCCCGTAGATTTCAGCTCTATGGCATCTCTCAGACGTCTTACCTTCTTTCCAGCTCATCAGCCATCGTCCTGTCCCCGACTTTCGTCATCGCTGCTGTTGTAGGCGGCACTTAAGCTGGTCTCCCGGTTCCCCCTGTTTCTCCACTCCCCGCAAACGTACACACATATAAACATGTTGTGTTATTGTATGTTGTTGGTCTTGGCATCCATCCATCTGTGCAGAAACCTTTTCTTGTTTTTCCTTGCCTGAACCCAGTTTCTTTATTTAGTCACGCTCGATCTGACCCCAAGTCAAATTTCCAGTCTTATTTTCAACTTCTTGTTTTGCTCCACTTAAACGGAACTTTGTTTGATGCCCTGTGCATTTGCTCTTTTGGACTGACTCTTCAGTCTGCTGCCCATCCCTGGCCACCTATATGTATCTAAATACCGCCTTTCCAAAAGTTTAGCTCAGATGGACCTTCCGTTGGGAAATCTCCAAAGTCAACAATGGCTTTACTGATCCCCACAATTAGATGTCATCTTTGGCTCCTCTAAACTCCCATAGTTCTTTACCTTTGTCTGTTTTATGGCACTTCACATGTCATTCGTGGAGAATCAGTCGAATTTGTAGGTATGACAGCTGAGTTATGAGGGACTCGCTGCTACCTATGTACACGTTAGGTCAGGGTTTGGCAAGCTAATCCAGCCTACCACCTGTTTTTACACACCAAACAACTAAGTGTGGGTTTTATGTTAAAATAAAATTTTCGTGGTAAAATACATATAACATAAAATTTACCATTTTAACCATTTAAAAACATGTACTTCAGTAGTGCTAAGTACATTTACATCAATTTTGTACCCTTGTGTAACCATCTCCAGGGCTCTTTTTAATGAGCAAAACTGAAATTATAGCCATTAAACAGCACCCCATTTCTCCTTTCTCATCATGTCCTGGGTACCACCGTTCTCCTTTCTGTCTCTATGAATTTACTACTTTAGGTACCTCATATAAGGGAAGTCATACAGTATTTGTATTTTTTTGTAACTGGCTCATTACATAGCATAATATCCTCATGATTTATTCATGTTGTCACAAACGGCAGGATTTCCTTCTTTTTAAGGCAGAATAAGATCACATTTGGCTGTGTACCCGCTTTGTTTGTCCTTTCACCAGCTGGTGGGCACTGGGTTGCTCCTGCTCTTTGTCTGTCACAGGTAATGCTGCTGTGAAGATGAGTGTGCGAACACCTCTTTGAAACCCTGCCTTCAGTTTTGTTTGGTGTGTACTTGGAAGTGGGGTTGCGGATCATATGGTAGTTCTATTTCCAGCCCTTCTGAGGAGCCGTCATGCCGTTTCCCACAGTGGCTTTGCTCCTGTTAACAGCGCAGAGGTTCCAGTTTTTCCGCATCCTTGCCAGCACTTCCTGTTCTCTGTTTCTTTTCCATAATAGCCTTCCTAATGGGTGGGAGCTTTGATTTGCATTCCCCTAATAATTAGTGATGCTTCTTGGCCATTTGTTTATCTTCTTCGGGAAAAATTTCTATTCAAGTCTTTTGCTTGTTTAAAAAGATCGGGTCTTTTGCTCTCGCTGGGCTGTGGGAGAGGTGTTGACCTCTGTCGGACGTGTGATTTGTAGACGCTCTCTCCCATTCTGTAGTTGCCTCTTCACTCTGTTGAGTGTGTCCTTTGATGCACTGAAGCTTTAAATTTTGGTGTAGATCAATTTGTCTAGTTTTACTTTCGCTGCCTGTGTACATTTTAAGTGGTTGAAAAAAATGAAATGGAGAATGATATTTTGTGATCCAAAGAAATTATATGAAATTCAGATTTCAAAGTTTGTAAATAAAGTTTATTGGAACACAACCGTGTTCATTCATCTATGTGCTGTTTGCGGCTGCTTTCCTGCTCCGAAGGGCAAAACTGACCAGTGGGACGCAGCCTGTCTGACCTGCAAAACATACTCTGTTTTCTGTCTGCCCTTTGAAGAAGTTGACCCATCCCGTGTTAGGTCATGGTTGGCATCTTTGTTTTGTTCAAGGGCCTAGTGTGGTGTTTTAAGTAGGTGGCAGGTTGGTAAGAGGGGACCCATCTGCTCTCGCCCCCACTCATTTAGGCACAGAGCCTAACAGAAGGGCGGCGGCTGCACAGAGCGGGTGCTAGCGCCCTGGGAGTTGCCTCTTGCCCCAGTGGGGACACTGATGCTGGTAACTCTCTGCATGGCAGGTCTGGGCCCCCAGAGTTGACAAACTGCCAAATTCTTGTTACAACACTGCCTTTTTAGACGCAGGGCCAATGTGAGCATCGTGAAGAACATACATTAACAATCCTTGTGCTCTTGTATAACACAGTGTTCAGAAGCAACAAGACTCCCCTGGTTGTGGGGGAGGGGTAGAGGGATAAATTGTGGGGTTCGGATTTGCAGATACAAACTACTATATGCAAATTAGATAAACAGAAAGGTCCTACTGTACAGCACAGGGAACTCTATTTAACACCCTGTCATAGCCTGTAATGAAAAAGAATATGAAAGGGAATACATACATGATACATATGTGTATAAATGAGTCACTGTGCTGCACACCAGAAATTAACACAGCATTGCAAAGTGACTACACTTCAGTAAGAAAGGAAATAAAACTATATCCTAATCAGCTGGAGGAGGCAGAGCCTGAGCCCCAGGCAGCCCTGACCAGAGTTGTTGCCACCAGCCTTCCTGTGTCCCGGGAGTGACTCCCCGAAGGCCAGCCCCTCGCCCGCCGCCCATCTGCCTGCAGCCCCTCTAAAACGCTAAAATACAAGTTTCGGTGCTGAGTTTGGTCGGAGGCCTGTAATCACAGACTGCTTTCCTATACCTGGGAACTCCGAGTCTTTCTTATTTCTTTGTGAATATGTACTTGTGACACGGGGGCCACGTGGGTTGTTTATCCAAAAACAAAGCAGACGCCAACACATTGCAAGGTCATTGGATGCAAACCACGTAATTAACTCTGCTACTTAAAGAAGAAAAGGGTTTATTAGGATGTACGCTGCAGCTCCCAGAATCTTGGAGAGCCAGACAACCGTGTGGCGCGGGAAGGTGCCCAGCCACACTGTGAGCTGTTCTAGCAAAGGCCCTGGCAGAGCTGCCCACCGGCTAACACCGACTGTTCTGAAACTGGACACCGGAAGTCCTGCCCAGCCTCTGCAGGAGAATCAGCACTCCTCTCCCCAGTGCTCTCTGGATGGTCACGTCTTCCTGTGCACAGCCATTCTTCCTGTTGCTGCTTCTGCATGTAGGTTTATCACTTTGCTGAGACCTGGGCACAATTCTGTACAACAACTGCAGAGGAGCCTGGGGAAGTCCAGCTTCTGGCCCTCCAGCCTTTGGAACAGAAGAATGAACATGCAAAGGGGGGTGGAGTGGCTTTAACTTAAGCAGTTTGCCTGCCTGCCACACCTAGTTGGGAGTCTTTGTCATTATCATTGTAGTATCAGATACAGAAATGGCCTTTACTGTGTGAGAGAGACTCACACATATTTCAAATACGGTTTGTGGACAAGCTTCCAGTCCTTAAACCGTTTGTTACTGACCTGAGCTGGGATAGAGAGCTTGCTCCGGCGTGTAGGCCAGCTACATTACTAGTCACACCGTTCGGCTCAGCTCAAGTTGATTGCTTTGGCAGCAACACTTTCTTGATGAAGGAAGCAGTGCATTGGTTTACTTTTTGGTGCAAGTTCCTTGTCTTACTACAGATGGGCATTTTGAATAGCACTGATATAACTTGCTTTCCAGAGTTTTCTATAGAAGTTAGGCCACTATAAGTATTAAATGACAATCTAGAACCTCTATTAGCTGTATTAATTACTTTGGATTCTGCAAAAAGCATCATTTCCTTTTAAAAGAAACTCAACCCAAAATACTCCTCAGGGAGAATGGAATCAAAAGCCAAAGGAAACTCAACGTGTTAAGCAAAGATATTGAGTCACAGGCAGTTTGCTGAGGCTGGGGACTCCTTTTTGTTTAATTTTTAAGTTTTTGCACGCCCCACTCAACGTAGCATCCCAGAGAGGTAACTGCATAAGGCAGGCACTCATGAAGAGCTTGTTGAATGGAACCCTCTCTTTCTTAAATTAAACTTCTTCTGTCCTTGTTAAAAAAAAAATAGAAACTACCGAAGTTCCAGCTGCGGTTTCTGAAGGCCGTCTGTGAGCACGCAGTGGCTTGAAGCCCCAGCAACCCCTGCCCGCCCGTTGCCGGAGGCTTGATGAGACTTGTGCCCTCTGCAGAAGCCATCTTTGGTCTCAAGGTCTTCTCAAGTGAACGGGAGACTTTTCCATCAAAAAACTTCAGCTTTCTCTTTCTAATATTTAACTTCAAGCAGGAGTCACCGGTGCCCTTAACCCCATATTTTACACTTTCCCCAGTGATTTTTTTTTTAAACTTAATTTAAAGTCAACATGCTGAGATTCTGGAAGTTCTTTTAAAAAAAAAAAAAAAAAAGAAAGCAAAAACAAACTCCAGCAGAGTAGGAAAAAAAACTTGACAAAGTAATATAATCAACTGTAAGTTGGTGAACCTTTAAAGAGTATTAATTCAATTGGATAAACTGCAGTTAAGTAACTTTTATCAAGCAAACTGGGTTCAGTGGTTAAAAGCAAGAAAAAAATTCTAAAAACATACAGTGGGTAGTAGTTTATGTGTCAAGAAAAACTGAGAGAATTTTTGAAGCTCTGATGTCTAGCAGATAGCACTTAAATCATTTTTCTCCAAACTTCAGTCATAATACTTCAAAGAGTTATAGCCATAATACAGATTTTTAGACTAAGAAGTAGTGTTTGAAGTTCTTTTATAGGATTTTGCTGTGAGGGCTCCAATTGATTTGTAGCAAGATAAAAGAAGAAAACTTTATTTTCGAAGCTTTGTCGGAAAAAGCTTACCTTCCATTGGTCGTTCTGCCAATATACCCGCAGGGCGTGGTGATGTAGACGCCGCCATGATCTGCCTGTATGAGCCGAGCAGGGCCTACACCTCCTGCTGTTTGTGTTATGGTTAAAGTCTGTCACAAAGCTGGTGGTGATTTACTAAATGTTTAATGAAGTAAGACAAAAACTTCAACAACTACAAACGGAAAAGTAGAACACCACATTAAAATATAATAATACATATTACATTTCTATTTTTCTTCCTGATTTTCACTTGCTAAAAATGATAAGGGCACATTTGGAAGTCCAGACAGCAGAAAAGGACTACTGCGGAGCACCCACTCACATTAACAAAGGATGTGCTTCAGCTTTATGCTTTGCTTTCTTTTTCTTCTCCATAAGAAAGGAAAAACTCTGTCCCCCCAAAATGGAAAATGCAAACCTTGCTTACTAATAGCTTCTCTGCTAGATTTTCTGTTGATAGTCTGCAGATACTTCACTGTTCACGCAGAGCTAGATGGCAGAGCTGAAGTGTGGAGACAGAAGCGCTGCATCTGTTGTATGGAATTCTACTTAAATACTGCTCTAATGAACTCGGTTCACAAATATGAAACGGTAAGACAGTGAACAGTCACAGGCACGTCTGAGATTTGTCTTTTAAAAATAGATTCTCTTTTCCCTCCACTGTAGACTCCTGGATACCATTTTAATTGAAAAAGGGTGTTTTTACATTGCTCGCCTAGCTGCCTGTGTGTCTCAAGCTAATGTCCATTCTGTGTGTGTGTGTCTGTCTGTCTGCACAGAGCAGTTGCCACTTTCGTTACAATATTATACTATGCTCATTACTCTCCTCTTTTTATGTGTTTTGCTCCCCTTCCGCCCTCCGTCTCTCCCTCCTTCTCTCTCTCTCCTCTAAACTATTTAATGAATTTGTAGTATCAAGTGATCCCGTATGTTTATTGATTCTGATTTACTTAATCCTTGTAATGGAGAGTTACAGACTATGTGAAGATGGAATGTTGAAAATGCAGAAATATTGATTTTGTTACAAGCATAAAATTCCAGTATGACTGTATGAACATCTTGTTTGCATTAAAATGCATACAAGGCCTTGCCATTATGTTAGCAGATGTGCCCTGGCTTAGTAGAGGGCCAGTTCTCCATAGCCTTGGTTGCTGTGAACTCAAAGGATATCATCCAACAAAATAATTAAGTGATTTATTTGAGAGAGGGATGACCTAACAGTTAAGTGATTGACTGAATTTTTCACTTTTAAACTATCCTTCCCCACTTTGAATAGATATAGATTACATGCTGAATCTATACAGTTTTAAGGGTTTTTTTTCAGTCTTTTAAAAAAATTTTAATATTTTTTAATTGAAGTAGAGTCAATTACAATGTATCAATTTCTGGTATATAGCATAATGTCCCAGTCATGCATGTATATATATTCATTTTCATACTTTTTCATTAAAGGTTATTATGAGATATTGAACATAGTTCCCTGTGCTATACAGAAGAAACTTTTTTAAAAATCTATTTTTATATATAGTGGTTATCATTTGTAAATCTCAAACTCCCAAATTTATTACTTCCGACCCCCTTTCCTCCAGTAGCCATAAGACTGTTTACTATGTCTGTGATTCTGTTTCTGTTTTGTAGATGAGTTCATAGTGTCCTTTTTTTAAGATTCCACATACGAGTGATAAAATATGGTATTTTTCCTTCTCTTTCAGGCTTACTTCACTTATAATGATGATCTCCAGGTCCATCCATGTTGCTGCAAATGGCATTATTGTATTCTTTTTTATGACTGAGTAGTATTCCACTGTATAAATATACCACAACTTCTTCATCCAGTCATCTGTTGATGGACATTTAGGTTGTTTCCATGTCTTGGCTATTGTAAATAGTGCTGCTATGAACACTGGGGTGCATGTTTCTTTTCGAATTAGACTTCCCTCCAGATACAAGCCCAGGAGTGGGATTGCTGGGTCATATGGTAAGTCTGTTTTTAGTTTTTCGAGGAATCTCCTTACTGTTTTCCACAGTGGCTGCACCAAACTGCATTCCCTCCAGCAGCGTAGGAGGGTTCCTTTTTCTCCACAGCCTCTCCAGCATTTATCATTCATGGACTTTTGAATGATGGCCTTTCTGACTGGTGTGAGGTGGTAACTAATTGTAGTTTTAATCTGAATTTCTCTGATAATTAGTGATATTGTGCATTTTTTTGTGTGCCTATTGGACACTTGTATGTCTTCACTAGAGAATTGTTTGTTTAGGTCCTCTGCCCATTTTTGGATTGAGTTGTTTGTTCTTTTGTTATTAAGTTATATGAGCTGTTTCTATATTCTGGAAATTAAGCCTTTGTCAGTCATATCATTTGCAAATACTTTCTCCCGTTCCGTAGGTTGTCATTTTGTTTATGGTTTCCTTTGGTGTGCAAATGCTTCTGAGTATAATTAGGCCCCATTTGTTTATTTTTGCTCTTATTTCCATTGCCTGGGTAGCCTGCCCTAGGAGGACGTTCCTAATGTTTATTTCAGAGAATGTTTTGCCTGTGTTTTCTTCTAGACTTACCGTGTCTTGTCTTATGTTTAAGTCTTAAAGCCGTTTTGAATTTACTTTTGTGTATGGAGTGAGGGAATGTTCTAACTTCATTGATTTACATGCAGCTATCCAGTTTTCCCAACACCACTTGCTGAAAAGACTGTCTTTTCTCCATTGTATATCCTTGACTCTTTTGTGAAAGAGTAATTGACCATAGGTCTGTGGGTTTATTTCTGGGCTCTCTATTATGTTCCATTGATCCTTATGTCTGTTTTTATGCCAATACCATGCTGTTTTGATTACTGTGGTTCTGTAGTATTGTCCGAAGTCTGGGAGGGTTATTCCTCCAGCTTCATTCTTTTTCTTCAATATTGCTTTGGCAATTCTGAATCTTTTGTGATTCCATATAAATCTTAGGATCTTTTTTTCCAGTTCTATAAAAAATGTCCCGGGTAATTTGATAAGGATCACATTTAATCTGTATATTGCCTTGGGCAGACACCATAGTTTTAACTTCTAAAGTTCTGTTTCATTCACTCATCCATCCATCCATCCATCTTCATTCACAAAACGTTAACTGAACCCTACTCTGCATGTCCTATAGCAAGCACTGGGAAGAAAGCAATGGGAAGAACAGATACGGTCCTGGCCTTCATGGAATTTATGGTCCTGTTAAAGGGATAACAAAAAACAAAACAGTAAAAATGTCCAATAAGTTCTATGAAAGAAATAAAGTGCTTTTATTATAAAAACTTAGAATTCTGTCAGATCAATTAAAATAGGAAGCCTTGTAAGGGCTGACTGAACAACAAAGTTAATCATCACACAATTATATCTAACCAAATAACTCAAGTGATTTTTATGAGTCTGATTATTTCCATTATCTTGGCATATCAAATAAAATTAACCATGGGGCAATCTGACCAATTCATCACTTACTTATCTAAGAACTATCGGTCTGGTATAAACTTTTTTTTTTTTTAACAGATTTTTGTGACTGTTTCTTACTGGATTCAGTATTTCTTGATATTTTAAAGTTTTACCATTTTAAACAATTTGACTTTAACCAAAATTATTGTTACTTAAAAATTAGAACTTGAACTATTTTCCATTTAAAAATGAATGTCATATACTGCTGGTGGGAATGTAAGTTGGTACAGCCACTGTGGAAAACAGTATGGAGGTTCCTTAAAAACAAAGTAAAAATAGAGTTACCCTATGATCCAGCAATCCCATTCCTGCATGTATACCCAGAGAAAACAAAAACACTGATTTGAAAAGATACATGCATCCCAGTGTTCATAGGAGCATTATTCACAACAACCAAGCTATGGAGGCAACCTAGACACCCATTCACAGATGACTGGATAAAGAAGATGTGGTGTGTATACAATGGAATATTACTCAGCCATAAAAAGAATGGAAAATTTTGCCATTTGCAACAACACGGATGGACCTTGAGGGTATTATGCTTAGTGAAATAAGTCAGACAGAGGAAGACAAATACCGTATGTTTTAACTTACATGTGGAACCTAAAAAATAAAACAAACAAATGGCTAAACAAAACAGAAACAGAGAGAGAGGTACAGAGAACAAACGAGTGGTTACCAGTGTGGAGAGTGAAGCGGGGAGAGGCAAGACAGGGAAAACGGATTAAGAGGTGTAAACAATTATGTGTAAAATAAGCTACAAGGATATACTGTACAGCAGAGGGAATACAGCCAACATTTCATAGTAACTTTATATGGGGAATAATCGATAAACGTATCAAATCACTATGTCGTGCACCTGAAACTAATATAATATTGCAAGTCAACAATACTTAAAAAATGAACCTTGAGATCCCTTTAAAGAAACTTGAAATAATGGATTATTACATTTTTTCCTCTAATTCTTCACCAAAGGCAGAACTGCTCACTATCGATAGCCAGCTTGGATATAATCTGGTGTATTTAGATATACATAAGTCTTACATTTGGAAAAGTGCTGTGGCCATCATGTTAGACCGTTAGTTTGCGTATCAACTGAGGAGCAGAGTTGCAGAGCCACTGGCCTGTTCGTAGACCTGGTCTCCAGCTCTGACTTTCCTGCAGCTCTGTAGAACTATAAAGCAGCAAGTTCACTCAGCAAGTACTCAGCAAAAGAGTTTATTTAGCCCAAGCCATTCAAATCTTTACTAAAACTGATCTATCTTTAAGGACATCACCATTTATTTACGAGGGGAAAAACAATTTCATTAATAACATACGATGGAACACAACCAGTCGTGAAGGAGGACCAGCTAAGGACCGGCCTTGTTCAACGACGTGTGAACCACAGGGAGAAGGTGGATCCGGAAGCCCCAGCAGGAGCCGGCGCGCGAGCCAGGCCTTGGGAGCAGACGCAACTGCAATACGCAAAGATGGATGAATGGGAGTTTCCGGGGAGACAGCTCGCCACGGACAAAGGGACAGAGGCAGGGAAGTATGTGTCAGCTTCGCCGACTTGGAACGGCATGCACAGCGGAGTGAAACGTTTTAACCTCTTTTCTCCCTAGTATTTCAGTATTTCCTTTCCTCCTCGTGTGGTCAGATTTTAAAATTGCTTTTTGGATTCTCCTCTGAGTCTAATTGTCTTACCCCATGCGCAGAAGCACAGAATCAACTTTGATAAAATGCCCTGCACACAGGTGCTCAATAAATGTTTGCCTAATAAATGAATGAAAGAATGACTCTCTGGTTCCCATCCCCTCCTCCCCTGCCTTGTAGTCTCTTCCCTTTGGCCCTGAGAAATCAGCAGCTCAAAGGTCTCAGAAGTAGAAGAGTGGTTCAGAAAAGTCACTTTAAAGCAGGACCTCGTAGCTCCGGTCCCGGAGGACAGCACCTAGTTTGTGGCAGCTGCAGGTCACGCTAAGGAAGGGTCACCCCCTTGTTCCTGAGGTGCTTCTCAGTGAAGCTGAGGAAGTTTGTGACTCATCGCGTCTCTTTCCTTTGTCGCTGCCGGGGGCTGCCGTGATGACAGGTGAGGCTGGTACAGCACGGCAAGCGCGCCAGCCGGGGGGGCAGCACAGGCAGCTGCCCTGTGAGGCTCTAATCCACTCGCCTGCGAGAGGAAAGGGCCCCCGCCTCCTGGGGCCACCGGGCTGCTTCCGCCTGGGCTGTCACTCGGCCGGCCTGGCTTCACACCCTCCGTGCGTCTGACAGGGGATTCTGTGCCGTCTTGATACGGCAGACACATGAGCAGGGTGGCCAGTGGCTTTAAAAAAGTTTTGGGGTGGGGAGTATCATTTTGCAGTGTTTTAAGTCACCTTAATTTGCTTTTAATTTCCAACCAAAAAATGGTTTTCACCACATTTTATCTAATTCCAGAAAGAGTTGACTGGAGGAATTGTAGACCTCGGGGATGCTTATCCCCAGCCTTGGCTAGGACAGCACGTCCGGGTCCCGTCCTGCCCGCGTGTCACCGTGCTGCCAGGGGAGGCATCTGCTGCTTGCCCGTCTCTGTGGGGCTCTCACCAAGCACCACTGAGGAGAGCTTGTTCCTCCATTTCCTTTGCCGCCAACACGGGGAATTTGAATGGATGCGTCGCTGGCTTTCCCCGTGCCGAGTGCCACACTCAGACGGCTGGAGGGAAAGACGCCCTTTGGCGTTGTACTTTGGCACACGTTGTTGGGACGTGCAGTTACGTCTTAGCCTTGTTAGGAGGTGGAATTCTAGAAAGGTGTCACACTGCTTTTAAATACCTTCTGTACTTCACAGATTCATCATCATAATCACCCAAATTGACAGTAAAATTTCAGCTTTAATTTGCTCAGCAGTCAGGGAAGATAACACAGTGTGAACAGTTCCTCTGAATAAGCTATAATTGTTTTGTTATATCCATGTATTACCCTTCTCAGAAAAGGAAGGAATCTGTAACAAGACAGCCTGTTGAGCCTGCTAACTGAGGAAAATGAAGCTTAATTAAGAGATCTATCTCTGCAATAAGGGCATTACATTTGTGTGTGTGTGTGTGTGTGTGTGTGTGTGTGTGTATTCTTTCCTCATTATGAAAGATTCTGAGATAAATATTCCAATCAGACTTTCATAATTATCTGCAAGCATGACAAACGGCATGCTGGCTTTGTTACGTAACCAACATCGCCGTATTTCATTTCGCCTCTGTCAATAGGAAATGCAGCAGAAAATGGTTGACCAGCTATTCTGGAAATCCAGAGCTACGTTACTAAAACCAGAAGCACCTACTGCCGGGATGAGGATGCAAACACACGCACAGTGTTCCTCCTGCTCAGTCCACAGGACACCTAGTGGTGAGCCGAGCAGCAGCAGCCGCTCTGGGGCCCGCGCGAGCATTTCCCGTCGCCTGTACTTTCTTCAGGGTGCCAGTCTCTCCTCATCACACTTCCAGGGAAACAGAAGACTGGCTGTCTGTCCCAACTGCAGGCTTTTCAATGGAAAGCAAGTACAAGCTCATCAGTCGGACTGCAACAATCAAATGACATCTCTGTAACTGGAGTGGGAAGAGGATTTCAAAAGAAATGTGTGCATCCGCTACAGATTGTCATTAAGGCACAAGTTTGGAATGTTGATGATGTATGCTTCTCACGATGCTGCCTCTTTCTGGGCACTGCGCTGACGTTTCTAAGTGATCTCGTTTTTTATACTGCTCTCAGAGTTCTGTTTCTAAAACTTTCTACTTCTACTTGGGCAGGATTTTTTAAAAACCAGATAATATAAAACATTTTTAGTAGTATTTTTATGTAGTTACTAGAAGTTATTTAGCTTTTGCCCTCAAATATCCATGAATATTGTCTTACTGTCTTCTCAACATGCACTTTCAGTATTTAAAATGTAGATAAAAACGGGAACTCTAGGACATGACGGACACGCTGCAGCAGACACTGCCCAACAAGCAGGGCCTTTTCCTCTGTGTAAATTGCAAGGGTTTGGTTTCCCAAGTAGATTTTGGAAATCAATATGATCACATTCTTCAATAGATTTAAAACCAATATCTAAAATACAGACTCAGACGTGGCTATTAGTAGGTTAATTAGGTAATAATGAATGAGATGCCGTAGGTTAGCATAGAGTTAGCACAGTAGGGTTTGTTCCAGCATGAAATGATGTTGAGTGTTAAAAATTTAATCTTTATGTGCTAATATGCATGGTGTACCTTGTTAATTATTGCCAAAGGATTCTTTCTACTTCCAAACAGTAACAAGCGGGTAACCCAAAAATAGATGTTCTTTGTTGCTTTCCACACAGATCAGTGTGTCAAAGTCTGCAAGACGTGAAAGTTACGTAGCCTTTTGGTATGCATACTTACAAGTCAGGTGTACACATTGTAGTCTGGGACATTGATGTCTTAAATAAATTAAGTAGAGATTATTTTCAGTTTGTTAACTTATTTTATTTTAAAGCAAAAAGCATTCATATCTGAATACAAAAGTTACATACTTACTGAGTAGAAAACATAAACTTACCATGCTGCATCCTTCTTAGATCCTGTTTTCCTTCACCACCGAAGGGGGTTAGGAGCTCTGATTAAACTAGTGATCCTGATTTTCAGAAATAGTGCTGAACACATAAAATATGAAGCTAGGTGTGCAAATACAGTTAATGAAGTAGCATCTAAGTTTCGTGACATTTGGTATTGTCCACAATATAAAACAAAAATTATAGTAAAGATGAGCTTTATTATTATCTGCTTCATTGTTGTAACTCTAATTTAAAATCAATAGCCAAATGTGAAACAAGTGGGTTCATTGGAGATTAAATGATTAGTCATCTGTTTTCTGAAAATAAAACACTGAATTTCACAAAGTAATTTTCTTTTATTGAGGTGTGATTGACATATAACACTCTGTTAGTTTTAGGTGTTCAGTGTAACGGCCGATAGGTGTATATACTGCAAAATGCTTGCCACAGTAAGTTTACTTTGCATCCATCGCCACACGTAGTTGCAGAGTTGTTTCTGGCGATGAGAACCCTTAGGGTCTCTTATTCTCCGAGCACTTCCAGGTACATGTTGTGATAAACATTACAGTGTCGTTAACTGTATGTTAACTATAGGCACCACGCTATACGTTACACCCCCAGGACTGACTTAGCTTATAACTGAAAGTTTGTATCTTTTGACCACCTTCACCCATTTCTCTATGTAAGCTCAGTGCTTATTTTTTTTGTTGTTAGATTCCACATGTAAGTGGTACCGTACGGTGTTTGTCTTTCTGTAACTTACTTCCCTGAGCATCATGCGCTCGGGGTCCTCTGTGCTGCTGCAGGTGGCAGGAGTGCCTTCTTCTCTGTGGTTGGATACTGTGTCACTGTTTATGTATTTTCTTCATTTTCTTTATCTGTTGGTCTGCTGACAGACACACAGATTATCTCCGTATCTTGGCCACAGTAAACACAGGAGTGCAGGTAGCTTTCTGAAGTGATAATTTTGTTTACTTTGGGTAAATATGCAGAAGGATAATTGCTGGGTCTACGGCAGTCCTAGTTTTTAATTTTTTGAGGAACCTCCACACTGTTTTCCATAGTGTCTGCACCAATTTACATTCCCACCGACAGTGCACAGCAGTTTCCTTTCCTTCACATCCTTGCCAACACTTGTTATCTCTGTCTTTTATTTCTTGTCTTGTTATTTCTTTCTCTTCCTGATAGTTTGTTATTAGTATATAGAAATACAGCCGATTTTTACATTTGATTTTGTATCCTGTGGTTTTACTGAATTCATGCAGTACTTCTAACAGTTTTTTGGTGCGGTCTTTAGGGTTTTCTATGTATAACGTTATGTCACCAGCAAACAGAGACAGTTTACTCCATTTCAATTTGGATGCCTTTAATTTTTCTTTTTTTTTTTTGTGCCTAATTGCTCTGACTGGGACTTCCAGGACTATGGTGAATAAAAGTGGTAAGAGTGGGCATCCTTGTCTTGCTCACAAATTCGTTTTTGGTAAAATCATATTTAAATGTTTTGCAGCAGCATGGCTTCTGAGCACTATTCAATTAGACTCTTGTACATATTATATTACCTAATAGGTGAGACACATAAATGGGATTGTGTGGCACTCGGAGGCCCAACAAGTAGTACCTCTTTTCTCCACTCAGCTTGAGAACTGACTGGGATGTTAAGCACGGGGATCAGGCAGGCTGAGATCAAAATCACTTAAAAAAAATTAACTGATATGACTTTATTGAGGAGAGCTTTTGGCTCAGTGGGTTTGCTAATATTTTGCCCTCAGTTCATCTGGTCTCTGGTCACAGAGGCCCTACTTCCCTACACGTGCACCTCTGTCTAAAAGAGAAGAGACTGTCTTGCTAAATTCAGGCAACAGAAGAGATGGGAATGCCCCGTCCTTGCAGGTGGGCAGGGCTGGAGGACGGAGGAGAGCGGGTCCGAGCTGAGCTGCCCTTGCTCGGCGCGTCTTTGAAACGCTGCGGTCAGTCTTCTGCCAGGGTGGCCCCTCCCTCCAACAGCCCGTTCATATGTGGAGGCACCAACCCTCCATGCACCTGTATTTGGAGACAGGACTTTTAAGGTGATAACTGAAGTTACGTGAGGTCAGAAGGCTGGGGTCCTAATCCAGTGGGACTGGTGTCCTGCTAAGTAGAGACGCCAGGGACGCACGGATGCCAAAGAGCGGCCAGGTGAGGTCACGGGGAGAAGGCAGCCCTCTCTGGAGCTGTCGGCTAAGCCACCTCGCCTGTGGTCCTTTGGCACGGCAGCCCCAGCTGACCAGTGCTGCGGCCACGGGTCGCCCTGGTGGGCGTGCCGGGCGTGGGGGATGAGATGCGCTCGAACGCGGGCTGCTGTTTCTCACTGTCCTTCCTGTCTCCTGGGCCAGATCACGAAGATCTCAAGTTCAAAGACTGCGTATTCTGCTGCTTTTGGCAAAGTAATTAGCACACAGGTGCTCAGTAATACTTGTAAATGAGCAATGTTTTTGCATTTTATAGACTTTTCTGCCTTATAAGTTTTACTGTTTTCTTCTTTCCCCTCAGTTCTGTGGGTTACGCTCACTCTGGCCATCCTCATGTCGTGCAGCAGAGCTCAGCTAGAAAGCTCTGCCCCTGGGTGGGGACGTTAATGACTGTGTTTACGGGGTATTGCCTGATGAATGTGCGATTTTCAGCTGAAGTGTCACAAAGCAGAAGGCAGATAATCCCACCGCAGTTGCCACAAAAATACAGTTGCTTGAGGGTCTGTGTTCGGTCTGCGCATGTGATGATTTACAGGTTTTGAAGAACTTTTTGGAAACATTTTTAGCTTAAAAACAGTTAACAGAAACAGCATGGACATTTCTGACGCTGCCCTCACCCAGGCTCCCCTGACGCTGACGTGTCTGTGGCCACAGGGCGCCCACGGGAGCCAGGAGGCTAGCAGCGACACAGTCTGCGAATGAACCCACACAGCTTGTTAGAGCTCTGCCAGTTGTGCCGCTAGCGTCCTTCTCCTGGACACTTGCCGCGTTGCTCTTAGCCCTTCTCAGTTCTCCCAGTTGCAACAGTTGTTCAGGCTTCGTCCTTTGTGACCCTGACGCCTTGGAAGAGGACGGGCCATTCGTTTTGTAGGATATCCCCCTATTTCTGTCTGAGGTCTTCTCACGACTAGATTGAGGTTACACATTTTTTTGGCTAGAAGACCTCAAGTAGTGCGACATGCTCAGGGCATCGCACCAGGAGGCGCGAGGTCAGCATGACTCACCACTGGTGATGGTGGCTTAGATCATCTGGTAAGGGTCTGTCTGCCAGGTTCATCCTTGTAAAGTTACTGTTTCCCCTTTTTAACTCACAAGTGGGGCAACACTGAGACTATGCAAACATTCCTTTACTCATCGTGCTCCTGCCTGCTCCTTTTAGCATTCACTGGTGAGTCCTGCCTGCAACAAGTATTTCTGTGATGCTTGCTTAATGGTAATTTTCTGCCGGCATCATTCCTTTAAAGTTACCAACGAGAGTTCTGGTTAGACGTGAGAGCAGTAAGAGCGAGCTGCCCTCTTTCCTCTTCCTTCCTTCCTTCTTTCCTTCTTTCTTTCCTGGATATACGTATAGACACATGGATATTTATTTTATTCTCTTTGTATATGAATTTTATAAGTTGATAAAGTCGCTCCTCTAGAAGCAATTAATAATAGACTTAGACTTGAAATGATGAGGCTGGTGCGTTCTGGTATCAGTGCGTCAGTTGTGAAAAACAGAAAAGGCCATCTGTGCCCACGAGGAGTCAGCAGAGTAACTGGGGAGGCAGAGACACCCTGAAAGACGCACCATATTACACTTACGTGGAAACTCAAGACGAAAGGGGAGGACGCCGCAGCAGCCAGCCTGCGTCTGCCGGACGCGGCAGTGAGCGCTGAAGCTCGAGGTGTTGAAGCTGACCGTCGAAGGCCTGTTTCATGCGACTGTGACCTGGAGGAAATCATAAAGCAGCACTGTATTTTCTGGAGGAAAAACATGCCCCCTCATACCTGTTTTCCTTACAGGTGAATACTGACCATCTCTGTGTGCGTGGAAGCACAATGAGTCAGCCACCTTGATGTATACAATTTTATCATCTGATTTGGGCTGCCTGTTTGGCCCTATTTTTTATTTTCTGCCTTAAAATCCACACCCCATCTCATTCCAGGCATGCGGAACTTAATTTTCCAGACTTAACACATTCCATGCCTCTGTACATGCTGGTCCCACGATCTGGAATGCCTTTCAATATGTCTTTGGAAAACTTATTCTCGTCCTTTAAATCTCAGCTCAGAAACCGCCGTCAGTCAGACAGAGAAGCCAGCAACGTGGTGCGGGCTTGTTTTCTGCCTCCACGTGCCCTGGCTCATCCTGCACCCGCCCCGGGCCTCACCAGCCGGCTGCAGTTTACGTCTCCTCCAGGAGTCTGGCCGTTGCGCTGAGACCTCGCTGAGGGAGCGACTCTGCCTTGCGCCTCATCTGCTTGGAACAGTGTCTGGAGTAGAGCAGGTGCTTGGTAATTGCTTGTTGAATGAATGAATGAACTCACAAGTTGAACAATAAACCATTTTTACAGGTATGTCAGCTTTCTAGGACAACATGTCAGTTTCCTTCCATGAATTGCCAACGACATACGTTACCTGTTGGAACGAGGTGCTTTGTCTTAGCCCGTCACGTCGTCTCAGTGAGGAAGTTATTCCTGCTTATGAACGTTAGCTCTGGGAATGGTTGGACTGAATACCCACTTAGCCACCACGTCTCAGTGTTATAAGAATTTGCAGAGAGCACAGACTCTCCGTTTTAAGAATGCCAGCCATGCAGCACGTACCTTTTTAAACTGTCTGGATTGCATCAAACCTGTTGCTGTGTTTAGCGCTACAGCTCCGAGTGTGGAAAGCCTATCGATGTGTGCACTTTACTTTGTGAAATACTTGTATCCTGCAAATAGCTTGCTCTGACATTAAAGCTGCATAATTGGAAATTTAATTGCTTTTAGAGTCACCTTTCAGGGGTGTTATTTTGCCAAGTGAAAAACATTTTCTAATTCAAATATCCTTGAACATACCCGTGTTTTATATATAAGACTTAGTATTCCAGATTTTCTTAAAATGGGCTTGCTTAAATTAAATTGAAAGTTTTTTGATATATTTCTGGAAGTAAAAATCATAATGTAGAAGAATTCTGATGAGAATAATCAATGGAATTTTTAAAACATTGGGATAACCAGGAAAGTCAAATTTCACACAATTTTACTGGAGACAAATTTAGGATTTAAGTCGCATCCTTAGATACCAGGAACCCATCTTTACCTGTAGGAAAGCATTTTATTCTTGATTAATTGATCCGTTTTTCCTTAAAACAATTACTTCACTCCTTAGTCTCCAGGAAGAATGAAAAACAGAGCACGTGAGCTATTAAAGAGCTCTCAGCATCCTAGGTACAAATAGTGAGTAAATTTACTTGAAAATGTACTTGCTACAAACCTCCCGTGTTCGCTTCAGGTACTTAAATCGTTGTTACTATACGTACTGCTGAGGTCACGTCACAGCTCTACCTGTCAGCGCTCACTTACGTGGTTTCGTAACCGGGGCGTCCAGCACGCGACCTGGCTCATTAACACGCGCCCTGGAGTAAGCGTGCAAAGCTTCTCCTCGCAGGTTACCGAGACAAAGCTGTCCTTTCAAATGTTGTTCACGGGTCTGTTTCACAGCCAGAAAGACCCAACAGCGCGTCTCAGCGCCTCACCCGTGCGCACTTGCGCTTTTGAACCTAGTGAATCCCGATGGAGAGTTCCCGCACAAGGGAAAAGTCTCTTTAATACATCTTGTCACAGAGGAATAGGCCTGTTTTGTTCAGGTTCTAGGTGCCACGTTCCGAGCTTGATACCGGCATGGAAATTGCATGTTTTAAATCAGACATTCACCAAAATTGTACTCTTTAAAAAAAGATATAGGACTTGTACTGAAACTGAGAGGCCGGGACGGCGCCACGAGGTCCCCGGGTCGTGTGTGGTCTGCCTGTGGCTCAGGTCCCGGGCTGTGCAGTTTGCAGGAGGGCAAGTAAGTGCAACACGAGCCTGTGTCTCTGCGTGAGCCGCGCCCCGTGCAGATGGCTGGCCCGGTGTCATCCCCTGGGACCCTGCCTCTCCTCTTTCCTGAAGGTGTGACGAGCTAACCGCTCCTGACCAACTTGGGATGGGCTGTGAGTGCCGTGAATGCATCAGGAATTGTGAGAATTACAAAGGGAGAGCTAGTGGGCGTGTTCAGGTGTATGTGTGCATGTGCATGTGTGTGTCACACAGATTACGTGTACACACGTCTGTTGTGTGCTTCGATAATTAGAAGAGGCATATGTAGGCCATATTTATAAATACATGTACATGTATTACAAACACACATGTACACCTTAAACTAACGTGTGTGTGTTACACGTTGGGTGGTGTGTGTGTGTGTGTGTGTAGATGAGGCCACCTAGTCTGGAATGCTGGAAAGGGCGTAGGACGTGACACCGAAGATCTGCCTGCCAGTGTGACTTCTGCCACTTGTGAGCTGGGTCACCTGGTGAGTGGCTTCGCTTGCCGCAGCCCCTTCCGAGCGCTGCTATAACCACACCTGAAGCTGGCACTGTGCGCCTGCCTCGGCTCCGCTCTCTCACACAGCGATCAGATCCAATGGGGTTTTACGTGCGAAAGAGTTTTGTCAAGTGTGACGTTCTCATCTCGGTGTAAGTTAGCATTCATTGATTCATTTTTTAAGCAACTGCTACGTCATGAAAAAAACAGGTTCACAATCCAGTCCTTACAGGCTCCCTCTAAGTAACTTGGTCTAAATGGAAGTGGATCAAAGCCCAGAAGCTTACCTGTCGTGCGATAAGCCTGCCGTTAAACTCTTATAGGTGTCAGTTATTTTGGGAACAGAGAGAAGGGGCTTGTCGTCCAGGGAGGTGGGGGCGAGGAAGGAGGTCTCGCGAAGGCAGTGCTGTGTGGTTCAGCCTCAAGGGAGAGAGGCAGTTACGCGTGGAGGCGAGCAGGAGAGGGAGAGGCATTCCAAACAGAGAAGCACCAGGAACACACAGGAAAGCCACAACCCGGGGAACCTGAGGCGTCCCGTTATTGCTGGGGAGTGAAAGGGAAGGGGAGTCGGAAAGCGGCGGGATGTACGTGAGGCCTGCCGGGGTGAGCCTCACCCGGGAGGAGAACGGGAGCTGCTGGAGGCCTGCAAGCAGGTCAGCCGGGTGATGGTCTCCGCTTTGGGTAAACCACCCTCTGGCTGTGCGTATGAGGGCCTAAAGGGTGTAAACCTGAAGGAAGACAGGCCTGCCGCCAGCCGTCCCCGTAGACAAGGTGGAGGGGTCTCGGCCTTGGCACTGCTGACACTTGGACCAGATCGTTCTTTGTGGGTTTTTTTTTGGGGGGGGGGGCAAGGAGGAGTGGCCTGTGCACCGTAGGATGTTTTGCAGCATCCCTGGCTTCTGCCCTCTACATACTAAGAAATGCCCACTTCCCATCCCCAGATGTGACAACTTAAAATGTCTTCAGAGTTTCCAGGCGTCCCCTGAGAGGCGCAGCCGCCTCGGTCGCGTGCACTGGGTGAAGGCTGGGGAGCCTCAGCCCAGCACTTCGGTAACTGGTAACAGGACAGACTCCAGAAGAATTTAGGAGGTAACGCTGCAAATTCTCTCTGATTTGTTGGAGAGGAAGAGGAGGAAGCATCAAGAATGACTTAGATTTTTGGCTTTGTTGACTGAGTGGATGGTTATGTCTCCAATTAAGATGTGTAATAAAAGGGGCTTGGCATTTAAGTGAATATGGCCTCTTTCAATATTTTAGCAACAAGAACGTCACTGAGGTCCGTCCTTACGTTTAGTATCAGCAGATTTGACAAATACTAAAATTTTATACATCTGACATATCAATTGGGGTAAAGGAGATGGGAAATTACTGAGAGAAGGGGGGGAAGGAAAGAATGAATGACTGGCTCTGCCTAATGGAGAAGGCTGTGCAGCGGGTTGTGGAGAATGAGGGAGGGGGGTGTTCGCATAAAGCTTTTCACTTGGGTGAGGACCCGGCGTATTTCTGATCCCAGACCACGTCTCTTAACAGAGAGCTGTGTGGAGTCAGAAGAACAGTGAGCTGGGCGTAGTCCTGGAGGTGCCCTGGGTCGCTTTGGGGAAAGGATTTTCAGCAGTGAAGCCGGGGGAGGGGAAACAATGAAATTGCAGTGAGCTGAGTACAAATTTAAGTTACGGTAACTGTAGACTAGATTGTTGTTTTGTTTTGTTTTTTATGGTTTGGTTAGCAGGGGGAAAGAAGGTTTTTATGGTAACGAGACATCTTGAGGCCAAGAGGAGTGTGCTTTTCTCAGCGGGTGAGAGGTCTGGGCTTGCTGGAGGACCGAGGGGTTAGACGCGCTGGGGTTAAATGACGAATCCTGAGAATTCTGAGAGTAAGGGTGGGTCAAAAGGATGAATGAGTTTGTTCTGGAAAAGGAAGGGGGACACATTCTCTGAGACGGGAAGGAAGCAAGGAAGGAAAGAGGCACAGTTACTCCATTTATAAATTCGTAGTTAGTCTTGAAGAATGGGGTAACCGTGGGGGAGGGCCCGAGAGCGGATGAAGGCGGCAGGGCAGAGCTGTGTGCAGACAAATGCGCCTTCAGCTGTGGCAGCTCCGTGGCACAGAAGCAAAGACAGTAAATGGCAGCAGCGATGCAAGCGGGGCTTTGCTGAGTGCATGTGATGGAGGCGTAAGGGGCGTCAAAGGTGCCGACGAGGCAGGCATTCGGTCGCTCAGCCGTGAGACTGCGGATTCAGTCCAGTCCCACGCTGACTAGCAGCTGAAGTCTGGGCGAGTCGCCGAAGATACTGTACGTGAAAACTCTCTAACATGGGGGCTAATACATCATGGATCCTCACCGACTATTCGTTTCCTCTCCCTTTTCCCCTCTAGGAGAAGTAAAAAAGACAGAGAGGCCGGTGCCGCCAAGCAGATGATGTATTTAGAGTCTCAATCTCTAACTGTTATATGGACATGATAAGAGTAATTCTCTCTTATCAACAATTCCTCTATATCAAGGACTCGTTGTAAAATAATGTGAAATTGTAACTAGTGACAACTGTAAAGTACTAAGGAAATGTAAGTTATTTTGATTACAAATCCACAGTGTATGGCAGTGATGTGAATTCCACGCCTGTAATTATAAGATACGGCTCAGTGATGCCTACAGTGAGAATGTTCTCCCGTGTCGTATCTTAGTGTCAGAAATTGTGGCCAAGGTGGAAATGATAAGAGTAACACGCCTTTTATTCCAGAATGATGGCAAACCATGCAACTATTAACATAATCGCCATAATACATGCTAGGAAATGCGAAGTGTGATTTGGGAAACAGACGAGAACTTAGTACCGAGGACTGGTGGAAGGCTAGCTTACAATCAGCTAGTTTAATCGGTGGGGAGGCGATAGCGGAAAACCTGCCTGCTGAGAACTGAGTTGAGAAACACCTGAATTCATATCCAGGAGATGCTTGTGACAATGGGACATAAATCCTTCTGTCTCAGTCCAACCTTAGGCACGGTCACCAGACCCTGGTCATCCTTCCAAGGAAGAAGCTGCCAGCTGAAAGGCAGGAGCAGGGAAAGGGTAGATTATTCGTCTGACAGATCCTTACTCGTGACTGACAAATAACTACGTCACCTTCAGAGTCCTCACTGGCTTATGAACAGTGCGATTTTAGGAAGCCCAAAGGTGTTTTTCCACTTGCTTGATGAGGTAAGATTTGACTTCCATCTTAAGACTCACTTAAGATGGAAAAAGTTTGGTTAAAATAATAAGTTGAAATTTATCAACACTAAGTAACTGACCACTTACATCCTGTCTTGATAGAGGGGAAGAGGCTGGCTGGGCATAGAATGTCTGAAATGGGGGTGAGGGGGGGCAAAGCCGCCAGTGAAAGGGCAGGGGCCACAGAAAGAGAGACTGGGGACACGGGAGGCTGACTAAGCTGTTTCACAGGTGAGTCCTCTCCGTGCGGGGGGGGGGGGGGGGCGCCCTGCGGCCAGCTCACGGCTCTCCCACCCCCAGCAGCCACACCTTTTAAAGCCTGTCTGTTGGTAACTAGTTTCATGATCTGTGGGTTGAAATTATTTCTACTTCTGTATTATTATTTCTGTATTCTACAAGTATAATTCTGCCAGAGAAAAGTTTTTAAAACATTTTAAAAGTTTACTACCCGCCGGGGTAATTGTTAGATGACAAAAAGTCTACTCTAATAAAAATAACTTCTTCATTGATCGTTGTCAGTGAAATGTATGCCTTTGGGCGTGTTGTCTAATCTGTGTCTAATCTTTCTGTGTCTCCCTGTAAAATCAAAGAACTGGACGAGTAGGTTTCTAAAGTCCCTCCTAATTCTAGACTTCTACTCTTCTATGACACAGGGTGAAACATGCATGAGACAGTGACAAGATCTAGTTGATTCAACAGTTGTCAGCCAGGACGTCGCGCAGCATACTGACCACGTCGGCCTCGCTCACAATGATCAGTCTGTTGATAAACAATTCAAAGATACCAGGAAAAGACAGTCAAAAGCTTTCTGACAATTTTAGGAGGATAAAAAGCAGGCAACGCCACTGGAAGAAAGCAAGTGAGCGATTTCTTTCTGAATTAAAGACTTACCTGGTAAGGGTGGGTTTGTTCTCCTGTGGGCACAGTACAGAGCTTCGGCTTCTCAGTGTTTAAGATGTTACTATGATGAGGAGGGTCACGGAAATACGTTAGCTCATCCCAACAGAATGTTCAAACCCAGTTAAAGTAAGAGCAGTGCATGCTGAGAACGTCGGCCTTGCAATGCTGGGTTTTCTCTAGTTTCAGTAATCCGGTGGCCAGTAACCAGTTCCATTTTCAGGCCATGTCTGTATGTATAACTGGTTTGAAAAATTCAATGAATGGTATCTTTAAGCATCCATATCACAGAATGATCATTTGTTGTTGTTTTCTGCCTGGTACCCAGGAACAAATTAAACATGTTTAGCTTTTTTAGCAAGTCATACAAAATCTTGTTCACGTAATTGTAAGAACTCTGTTTTTCTTTTGAGGGCCCTGAAAGTGTTTCCTCAGTTGACCTCGCAGGTCTCAAACACCTCGCAGGTTTTCTTGGGTCACCGAAGAAGCAAGGGAGCCATTTTCGTTTCCGCGCTCAGGGAAGCAGCCACGTTTACGGACACCGACATCGCTCTGGGCCTGGCTAAGCGGCGCGGCGGGTACAGTGATGGGTAAGAGATGATCTCTACCCTCCAGGCTGCCCGTCTCTCTGATGAAAGACGCCGAACGCGCAGCACCAGGCGGCGAGCGATGCGCGGGGCGCGCGCGGCCTGGGAGACGAGACCCCCGGCGAATCGCAGGCGGGGACGGTCCGCCCCAAGGAGGCGGCGCGGGCTGCGGGCGGCGCGCTCGGAAGCCTGGCTCGGAGGCCCGGAGGCCCGGAGGCCCGGAGGCCCGGAGGCCCGGCGGCCCGGAGGCCCGGCGGCCCGGCGGCCCGGGGCGAGCACGTCGCGGGGCGCGTGCAGGCGGCAGGGCGAGCGAGGGCGCGGCGGGCCCTGGCGGCGGCGGGGGCGCTGGCGCCGCCGCTCCGCCGAGGCCTCGGGTGCCTGCGCCGCCGGCTCCTCTCCCTGCAGGCGAGGCGCCCCGAGCGCGTCTGTTCCCCGGGAGGTAGCTGGGGCCCTACTTTGAAGAAGGAGCGAATTGGCATGCTGTCGTATTGTTAAAATGGCTATGGTTTATTATTCAAATAGTAGACAAAGCTAAGCAAAGCCTCTCTGATATGCCCTTATTGAGCTGGGGTGAGAACCGCGTAGGGTGGTGGCCACGTCGGCCGCCTGGGTTCAGACCCTGGTCTTGTCGGCTGTGGCTTTGTGCCTGCGAGCAGGCCGCCGACTGGCCGAGGGCGCAGGGCTGTGCGTTGGGGGAAGAGGGCGCGGGGGGGGCCTCCCTCCCGCCCCCGCGGGTTCCGGCGGGCGCTGCGGGCCGCGCGCACCTGGACGCGCAGAGGCCGAGGCCGGTGCGCGCGCGCGGGGCGGGTCGAGGCCCGGCGGCTCTGTCACCGCTGGTACCACGGCGGCTGGCTGCTGTTGGCACTATTTACTCTTTAAAGTGATTCTGAAGAATTAAAGTAACACAGGAATTATGTTATCAGGTAATTATAAGCCTGGAAGTTTTTTATGGAACCCGTTATAGCTTGAGAAGCAATAATAGAAAAAACCCAGCAAGACGAGAAATTTGAAGCAGAGGATAACTAGAGTTTAGAGTAGGAAGGAGCCGAGTGCCTGGAGGTGAATGACTAGAAGCAGACACCCCGCAAGAGGCGGAAATGCCTCGAAGGCCCCAGGGTCGCAGTAAGCAGCGCCTGGAAGCTGAACCTGCAAGGTGACACGATGATACCGTTCTGGACACCTGATTATTAGAGACGCGGTAACCAGTAGAAACAGAATGGAAAGCAGAAAAGGAGGGCTCGAGGGACTAAAATTTGATTGAAGACTTTTGAAAACTAGGCGTCTGTATCACAGGGTAGCAGGTCAGGCTGGCGGACGGGAAAGGCGGAGACGTCGGGCAGGGAGAGGAGAGACAACAGTGGTGCCATCAGTTCGGGGAAGGGAAAGCACTGCCAGCGGCCAGCCTCCCCAGGGACCAGAGAGAAGCCATTTACATCCCGTCAGGACCCAGCCCCAGAGGACACGCTGGGACATCGGCTGCCGTCGTGGGGACTAAGCAAGGCAGTGTTTCCGGTTCCTGTGAGACCTTTCAAAATTGCAGCCCTCTCCGTGTCGGGGCTCCTCAGAAAGAAGGGACTGTCCTGTCAGATGAAGAGTTAATATTTGCAGAGAGTTTAGGGCGGTGCTTGGCACTGCTTAAGTGTGATATAAATGTTAAATAAATGAAATTAGAATTTCTGAAAATACTTGGCAACCAAATCAGAAATCATTAGTCTTGCCTCAGGAATGAGTGGATCTGGTTGCCAGCTGAGAAGGCAATCAGTGTACAAAGTCGAGCCAAGAAACTTCTTTCGGAGGCAGCGTGGCTGCCGTGCCGTGACTCACCAGGACAACCGAACCTGGAGGTGCGTCTGCAGAAGGACCCCTCTCCCTTCAGCTGGCTGGCAGAGCAAACACTTTGGGAAGAAAACTGTGCAGACTTTCGCAGGACTCATGCTTGAGAGAGTGTAATTACTAGAGCCTCTGGGAGACCCAGCTTCTCTCTTCTCCATTAAACCTCCTCGCAACGTGTGCTGAGTTTCCTGCCGACCACACAGCTTCGGTGGCTTTTTCTCTGCCCCCTGCTGACACACACTTGTCTGCCTTCCGCACCACTGCCCTGGCACTTCAAGGAGATCGGTCTACTTGGCCTCACCAGGAAGGAGGCCAGGTGGGCCTCTGCCCCCCGATCACCGCCAGATGCTCCCCTTGCAGGGAGGTTGGGTGTCCACGTGACAGGCTCTTCTCTCTTCTCAAGATCTCTCTGTTGCCTTCTTTCTTCACCTTTTCCTTCAACGAAAATTGAGAAAGCTCTGTTCAGACCTTCTTTCTCCCCTTCCTTGAGGACCACTTACATAAACCCCAGTGTCCTTTGGGTGACCGGAACAACTTGAAGTTATGCTGATAGTGGGTCAGCCTCTGTAAACATCCTTCTAAGGCCGCAGGATGTCCCCCGGGACTGCATTCCAGACTCAGCCCTCTGAGGGGCATGTGCGGCAGAGTCTTAGTGCAAACAGCGAGTGTGGCAAAGGGCCGTCGCGGGTGCCTCGTGTGCAGAAGGCTTTTGCTCGTGCCATCTCAGGCGGTTTTGACAAGAATCCCTGGTGGTGAGTCGGGGGAGTGTGGCCACGGCCCTCGTGTGCGCACAGGCGAGCGTGTCTTTCGGTGACTGGCCTGACGCTGCACAGGTGTTACGTGGTGCAGCCTGAGCTCTAGTCCAGGACTTGTGAATGAGAGTTATAAGCTCTTTCTCCTTTTTAGGGTTAAACTGATGTCTAGAAATGTAGAATATATTTTTGAGGTTCTACTAGATTGATCACTTTGGATGTTATTCTGATGGTCAAGTTATAAGCAGTTTCCTCATAATGAGATGTAAGTTTCTTCTGTAGTTTTTAACTCTTAGTGATTTGTTTAGTCTTTTTTTTTTTTTGTAACCTTCTTTAAGTCAGAAGATTCAGTACTCCCATTTATTTTATTATAAAAATAATGAAATGTTACAAATCTTAGGAGATAGAAACAATTATTCATGGGTCCTTCATGTGGCCCGACTTAGTGGTTTCTTGATCCCCTTCCAGTCTGTTCATAAACACAAGTTTTTAAACACAGCTGCAACCACGATGCAGTGTAATTTTGTACCCTGCTCTTCACTTCACAGCATAGAACAGGTGTGTTTCTGTACCACCGCACGTTCCGGGCACACGTCACAGCACAGTTCAGGCACTTTGTGTTGTCGGACTTCAAGTGCTTTCCAGTTTTTCACCATCATGAACAATGTCACAGTGAAGATCTGTCATCATGAAGTTATTCTTTCATCTAAGCATATCCTTAGGGTAAACTTCTAGAAGCGAGCTTCTTCGTAAAGAAGGTGTGGGTTTTCTCACATTGCCGAAGTTCTTTTTTAAGTGTTGTGTAAATTGTCAGTGCAGTTGGTGAAGTTGGAGCGTAGCGTTCACCAGGCCCTTGCTGACACACAGAATCATCCTTTGCCTTTTGTTACCAGTTTAAGAAACAAAACAAAGGGCTCCTCAGTGTTTTCATGTGTGCTTTTCAGATTACTATCAAGGTAAGTATGTTCTCCTCATTGTCTGCTAGTTGTATATTCCTGTTGCATGAATGTTGCCACTTTTAGTAGTTTCCAGAGATCTGTCCTGAATTCTAACTTCCAGACTCTGGAAGAATCAGCGGCCCTGAGCCCCAGGTTTCCCTCCTGAAGGCGCCGCCTCTGACCCAGCAGAAGTGTCTCCAGCTCTCCTCCAGGTCACAGAGATCTCCGTGGGGACACCGAGGCCCCGGTCCCCGAGAGGCGTCTAGTACGTGTGCTTCTTTCTAGGCTTGGCGTGAACCACTGCTGCTGTGCAGCGACCTGCCCAGACAGCTTCCACATCAAATGCTGACGTGGCCTTGGTGGCGGTCACAAGTGATTGGCAACAGCTTGAGCTTTTCAACCTAAATTTGGTAAAAAAATTTGTTTAAATAGACATTTTAGAAAGTAACATCTATATTTTCCCCTTTGGTTTCGGTTAAGCACAGTTTTCCTCGTGTTCAAGTGGGGAGAACTTTTGGCGAAAAGTTAGAAAAGCTAACACCACACGAGGTGCAGTCTAAAGAAAACAGCCTGGGTGTAAAAGTGCACGTTTCCTGTGATTCACGGCGCCTGTCGCTGATCGACGGCCGCCACGTGGACCGCTCTTGCTGAGACTTCGCTGCCCTTTCTCCCGGAGAGCGCCTCCCCGCCGGCTGGCCAGGCAGCCTCCGGCTTGTCTCTAAGACGCTCTCAGGTGTGTCCGGTGGTGGTAGCGGAAACCGCCCGAGCTGGTTTAAGCGGAAAGAATCTGACAAGTTTGCACACCTCCGCAGTCACCGCCATGGTCGGGACGTACGTTTTCATCACTTCAGTTAAGTTCCCTTGTGTCCTCTGCCAGTCGCTCCCACACCATCAGCCCTGGAAAAGTGATCTACCTTCCGTCCCTGTAACTTAGGTTTGTCTTTTCTGAAGTTAGGTGTGTGTGTAATCATACAGTACAAACACTTCTGAATCTTCTTTTGCTCAGTGTAATGCTTTATGGAGTTTTGAGATTTGTTCATGTTGTAGAATGTTTTGGAAGTCAATTTTTTGTATTGTGGGGTAGCATTCCATTGTCTGCATAAATACGACATGTTGTTCATTCACCTGCTGATGGATATTCGGGATGCTTTCGGCTGGAGCTGTTAAAAATAAAGAGGCATTGGGTTAATACGTAAAAGTCAATTGTTTTGCTGTACGCCAGCAATGAGCAAGTGGGATTTGAAATTAAAAACACAGTGCTATCTGCTTTAGTACCCCAAAATAAAATACTTAGGTATAAATCTAAGAAAATATGGCAAAGGTCTATATGAGGAAAACTGCAAAACTTTGAGGAAAGATATCAAAGGAGAACTAAATAAATGAATAAAAACTAAATAAATGAAGAGATACTCCATGTTCATGGATTGGAAGATTCAATATTGTTAAGATGTCGTTTCATTCTATATTGGTCTATAGATCCAATGCAATCCCAATAAAAATTTGGCAAGTTGTTTTATGGATATTGACAAACTGATTCTAAATTTTATATGGAGAGGCAAAAACTCTAGAATGGCCAACATGATAATGAAGGAAAAGAACAAACTTGGAAGACTGATGCCATCTGACTTTAAGACTTACTGTAAAGCTGCAGTAATCAAGACAGTGTGGTGTTGGTGAGATAGTCAGATCCATGGAACGGGATGGGGAACCCAGAAGCAGAGCCCCATTAAGAACTTACTGGTCAGCTGATCTTTGGCAGAGGACCAAAGGCAATACAGCGGAGCAAAGACAGTCTCATCAGCAAACGGTCCGAGAACACCTGGATACCTACAGACACACAGTCTAGACACAGACCGTACCCCTCACAGGAGTTCATGCAGAACGGATCATAGACTCGAACGTAAAACATGAACCTATGAAACTCCTAGAAGATAACGAAAGAGAAAACCTAATGACCTCGGGTGTGGCGCTGCCTTTTAGGTACACCACCAAAGGCACAACCCTTGAAAAAATGATTGATAAGCTGGACCTCATTAAAATTAGAAATTTCTGCTCCATGAAAGACAATGTCAAAAGAATTAGAAGACAAGCCACAGACTGGGCAAAAATACTTGCAAAAGACATCTGATCAAGCACTGTTATCCAAAATATACGCAGAACTCTTAAACCTCAACAGTGAGAAAGCAAAAAATCCAACTAAAAAGTGGGCCAAAGACCTAAACAAAAGCTTAGTCAAAGATATAAAGACGGCAAATGAGCATATGAAAAGATGCTCCACATCACGTGTCGTGAGGGAAATGCAGATTACAAGCAACAGTGCGGTGCGATGACACACCTTAGACCGGCCCAGATCCAGAGCATTGACAACGTCAAGTGCTGGTGAAGGTGTGAAGCAACAGGAACTCTCCTGTGTTTCTGATGGGAGTGCAAATGGTGCAGCCACTTTGGAAGACAGTTTGGTGGTTTCTTACAAAACTAAACATACTCTTACCATATGATCCAGCAATCTGGGTCCTTGGTGTTTACCCAAAGGCGTTGAAAACTTATGTTCAGACAAAAGTCTACACATGGATGTTTAGAGCAGCTTTATTCATAATTGCCAATACTTGGATGCAACAAGGTGTTCTTCAGTAGGTGAACAGGTAAATAAATCCAGACAGTGGAATATTATTCAGCACCAAAAAGAAATGAGTTACCATGTTTTGAAAAGACATGGCAGAAAATTAAATGCATGTTTCTAAGTAAAGAAGCCAATCTCAAAAGGCTACATACGGTATGATTCCAACTGAATGGCATTCTGGAAAGGGCAAAGCTATGGGGATAGTAAAAAGATCAGTGGTTTCCAGGGATGCTGGGGAAGGAATGAAGAGTCAGAGGACAGAGGATTTTCAGGAGAGCAGAAATACTCTGTGTGATACTACGTGATGGATGTATAGCCATCCATACATATACATTTGTCAAATCCGTAAAATAAACACCCAGAGATAAGCTGTGGACTTCGGGTGAGTGTGATGTGTCAGTGTGGGTCCGTTCTTGGTAACAGGTGTACCGTTCTGATGGGTGATGCTGACAGTGAGGAAGGCTGTGCATGTGTGAGAGCAAGGGTTTATGGGAAATCTCTATAGCTCTCAGTGCCTTGCTCTCAGTTTTGTTGTGAACCTAAAAGTGCTCCAAAAAAAGTCTTGAAAAATAAGGAGGCACTATGAATATTTTTCTGTATTTTTCTTTATAAAAAACCGCTAAGACTTTCTCCAAAGTGACTGCGCCATCTTACGCAGCCACCAGCGGTATGCGAGGGCTTCGGGGTTCCTCACCCTTACCAGCGCTTGGTAACATGAGGCCTTCTATCGCCACATTGCTTGGTTCTTCTGCCGGGGTCTTATCTTGCTCCTTTGTCTGGAAGGTCTTCCTCTGATGTCTCATTTTGTTCAAATTTCTGTTTGTATTTTTCGACATGTGGCAGGTCGGTTATGCTTCTCAGCTTTGGAGAAGTGGCTCTCTGTAGGGGATGTCCTGTGTCACCCGGGGGCCTGTGGCCAGCTGGTGCCAGGCTGGATTCTGGCCGTGTTTGCAGACTTGTTTGCGGACTGTGAGATCCAGGTTTTCTAGCTTCTGATGTCTGCCCCTGGCAGGTGAGGCTGGTCTGGAGAGAGGCTTGAGCAGGCGTCCTGGTGGGAGGACCTGCACCTGGGGGCATGTCTGGAGGCAGCTGTGGCGGCAGCTTATGCAGTCTGTCTGCTGCTGGGTGGGGATATGTCCCCACCTAGTTAGTTGCCTGGCCTGGAACCTGAAGGCTGATGGGTGGGGCCAGGTCTCAGTGCTAAAGTCCAAGCAAGACGTCAGCCTCCCGGAAGGAGAGTTCCTTCAGATGAGCGCCCCCGGACACTTACCACCACGTCTGTGTCCCCAGGGTGAGCCAAGCCACCCCCCCGCCTCCCCAGGAGACCCCCAACTAGCAGCTAGGTCTGGCCCAGGCTCCTTTGAAATCACTGCTTTTGCCCTTGGTCTTGGTGAGCATGAGATTGTCTGTGTGACCCCCGTTTCCCCCAGTCCCGTGGAGCCCCTGTCATCGAGCCCCGCTGGCCCGAAAAGCCCAGCACTCTGGACGCTCCTCCTCCCGGTGCCGGCCCCGCACTGGGGAGCCTGACGCGGGACCCGGGCCGCTCCCCTCCGTGGGAGGAGCTCTGCAGTACAGTTACCCTCCAGTCTGTGGGCTGCCCACCTGGGGTACCGGGCCTGACTGCACCGAGCGTCCGTCCCTCCTCCCAGTCCTGTCACGGCTTCTTCTTGGGTTTTTAGTGTAGAAGGTCTGTTCCGTAGTTTGCAGCCTTGTTTATTGCTAGTTGTTGTGCAGTTGGCGGTGATCTTGGTGAGCCCCGCAGAGGAGGTGAGCTCCAGCTCCTGCTACGCCGCCACCGGGCCGCCAGTCTCATCGGATCTTGTCAGACAGTCTAAGCTAACTCATTCTAGCAGGTGTCCAGTGGTATCTCATTCCTGTTTTAGCTTTTATTTCCCTGGTAACTAATGACGTTGAACATTTAAAAATAATTTTAATAATGTTAAAATGTTTCACATTTTAAATATCGTTAAGTAGTGTATTAATCGGACACATCTGTATGTTCTTTTGCATGGTTTCAGTCCAAATACCTTGCCCATTTTTTATATCTTGTTATCTTTTCGTTTTACATTATTATATAATAGTCTAGATAGAGGTCCTTTGTCACATACGTGGATTATGAATATGTCACTCACTCTGTGGCCTAGCTTTTTCTTCACAGTATATTTTGAAGCACAAAAATTTTAAATTTTGATGACGTCGAACTTAACAAATTTTTCTTTAGTGGCTTATTTGTGTGTGTTTGTCATTTAAGAATCTTTGCCTCCTGAAAGTCATGTAGATTTTCTTCACTGATTTTTCCCCAGAAATTTTCCATAGTTTTCGCTTTCATCTCTAGGCCTGTGAGCCACCTGTTACCAGTTTTGTGTGAAGTGAAGGTAGAGGCATACGTCTTCACACACAAATACCCCGTTTCTCATCACAGTTTGCTAAAGAGACTCTCCTTCCCCCACCCCATTATCTTGGTGCCTTTGTTGGAAAAACAAGCAATCAAACATGTGAGGTTTAATTCTGGACGTTCCTTTCTGCTCCCTTGATCTCTTTGTCTGTTCTTTTGCCAATATTGCAGCGTCTTAACTCTTACAGATTTACAGTAAGTGTTGTTTCATGTTGTTTACTTTTGTTCTCATTTTTCCTCTTGTGGTTTGACAGTTTTCCTTTGTATTATGCGTGAGTTCCTTTATCTTTGGATTTTGTGAACCTGGTTGTATTGCTGATTTGTGGTTACCCTGGTTCTCAACGATGTTGACCCATAATTATATCCACTTGCTTTAAACTGACAGCCATGAAAGCACGTTCTAAAAGACCTGCATTTTTACTCCCCTCCCCGACGCTTGCGACTTTGATGTCCCGTTTTGCACGTCTTCTTATCTGTCCCTTTGCTGCTAATTGTACTTACAATCTCTTTCCATGTGCTTGTTGGCCACTTGTAGGTCTTCTTTGGAGAAATGTCTATTCAAGGCCTTTTCTCGTTTTGAATCAGTTTGTTGCTGCTGTTGTTGCTGAGTTTTAGGAGTTCTCTATATCCTGGATCCCTTAGTAAATACATAATTAAATATGTCCCTTCATACAATTTGCAAATGTTTCCTCCCATTCTGCGGGTTTTCCCTTTACTCTCTGACACAGCTTTTGGTGTAGCTGACTTTCTCTGTTGCCCTTCTGTTCTCTATTTCACTTATCTCTGCTCTGATCTTCATTGTTTCCTGCCTTCTGCTAGCTTTGGGGTTAGTTTGGTCTTTTTTTTCCCCCTAGTTCTTCAAATTGTCAAGTTAGGTTGTTGATTATCTGTCTTCTTTTCAATGTAACCGGTTATAGTTATAAATTTCCCCCGTAGCACCGATCTCACTGTGTTTTCCCATAAGTTTGGTATGAATGTTTTTGTTTTCATTCATCTCTAAGTATTTTCTAATTTTCTTCTTGATTTCTTCTTTGATCCATTGGTTATTTAAAAGTATATGTTGTTTAATGTTCAAAATTTTGTGAATTTTCCAGGTTTTCATTTCTTACTGATTTCTAACTTTATCCTGTTGTTGTCAGAAAAGGTAATTAGCACAAAATCAATCTTCTAAAATCTACTGAGGCTTAACTTGTGGCGCGCACATGGGCTATCCTGGGAAGTACCCCGCGTGCCCTTGGGGAGGAGGTGTGTTCAGCTGCTGGGCAGAGTGTTCTGTGCGAGACTGCTGGCCTTGGTTGCTGTGTTGTGTTGGTTACATTCTCTGTTCCTTAGTTGCCGTCCGTCTAGTACTGTTCATCATTGTGCGTGGAATACCGGCGCCTTCAGCTGTTACTTCAGAGCTGCCTTTTACTTCCTTCATTTCTGTCAGTTTTTACTTCTGATATTTTGAAGGTCTGTCAGTAAATGTGTAAATATTTATAATTGTTATCTCTTCTTGCTGTGTTGAAGATTTTGTTAATTTATAATGTCTGTTGTCTCTTGTATCTTTTTCTGACTTGAAGCCTGTTTGTCTCGTGTTATTATAGCCACCTGTGCTCTTTTTCGGCTACATTTGCCTGGAGCAGCTTTCACTTTCCATCTGTTTGTGCCTTTGGGTCTCAAGCGAGTCTCCTGTGGAGAGCATGCAGCTGGATCCTGTGTTTTTATCCATTCTGTCAATCTCTGTCTTTTGATTAGAGAATTTAATCCATGTACACTTAAAGTAATTACTAATATGGAGAGACTTGTGTCATTGTGCCTTTTGTTTTTCATATGCCTTTTGGTTTTTTGGTCCCATGTTTCCTGCTTTACTGTTCTTTGTGTATAGTTGACTTTTCGCAGTGAACTGTTTAAACTTCTTCGTCATTTCCTCTTAAGTATATCCTTTAGCTGTTTTCTTTGTGGTTGAAATGGGGATTACAGAGGTCATGACACTCTGTTTTGAATAGATGCCAGTTTACCTTCAATAACATACAGTAGGTTTGGGGTATTCTTCACCCCAGGAATAACTCATCTTTACTATTAAGCTGTGACCCCAATGGAGTCTCCTGTAAATATTACAGGTGGTCACCAAGGATTCTCCATTGTCTGGTTGGCATCTCAGTACTTTGTGGGAGTTCTGGGAACTGCTTCGCTTGCAGGTTCCTCCTCGTGCCTCGACAAGCCGTGTGCAGCTTCGCTGTGATCACGCACAGCCTGGTAATCGCTCAGTCTCGGGGATTCTTGCTGATCTCTGGGGCTCTTTTTCTCTGTAGCACTATTCTCTCAAGAACTCTGCCCTGGAACATCCAGCCACCTCAGCCTCCCTGAATTCCAATTTCCCCAACTTAGTAGAGGAGCTCTAATTGAGTTTCTTCCCCCGTCCTGTACAGTCTGACAGCTGGCTCCAGGAAGTCAGCCAGCGTGATTGCTCTTGCCTTATTTGTCTCTCTCTCTCTGGGGTCACCATCTCGAGCTGTCTGCTGTCCAAAATCTGACAACGGTTTCGTACAGCTATCTAATTTTTTATGCTGTGAGGTTAATTCAGGGCTTTTCTTACTTCGCTGTGGAAAGAAGTCAAAGATTTTGGGATTTTAATAATGTGAATGATATATATTTTGGAGAGGAGAGGAAAAGAGGCTTATGGTTAGCTAAGGTTGCTGGGGAAAGCAACTTGAGAAAATATAATTAGTTGCTCTAAGAAAGATCTTGTCTGTGGACCTGGGCTCATATATCTTTCCTTAAAATAGTGCCAAAATACTCATGTTGAATATGAGTGGTGTCTGGATTTTTGTTCCTGTTTGAAAGATTGTTTAATTTACCATCTTAATACGTTTCTTTCTATTTTCACTCAGAGTTGTTATATTTATGAATGTAACTGATTCAACCAGAGCATTTGTCCATTCTACTAATTTGAGCATTTGTTGTGGAAAGGTGTTTGTCATGTGTTTTTCTCACTAAATTAAGATGGAAGGCATTCAGCAAAATAGGTGCTATGATGATGATATGACTTTTAACATTAAATAAGAACAGCTCAAGGTACCTAGTAGTGAAATAAAATTATTATTTTCTTAGCTGTCATGCTGCCCTTTTGAGAATTCAGCATTGTTAGCTCATCCTGAGACATTTTCTATTCACAGAAACTATTCAGAACATTTATCCATTCCCTAGAAAATTATCTTTTGACTTCTCACTTGGTTAAATGAAATTTGGTGTTAAAAATAAGAATAGAAATTATTTTATTCAGAGGATTTTCCTTGTTAACAAAAGTCTGAATTGGCTCTGAATCGTGTAGGGGTTCCAGACATACAGATAATTTTGCTAAATTCTTCTTATTCTTAATTCTGTTAACCAATGCTAAAAGCTGATACTATGCACACATTTTATTTATATCAGTCTTGTCATTGATTGTAAAATGTAAAGAAGAATGTTGTAAACTAAACAAATGTCCTCTGTCTTCTTGATGTATAGAATATTTATCTGTGCTTCCCAAAAGAGCTCTTTAAGCCTTAGTTGGACATAAAGTATATTTTTAAAAGTCATATTATTGGGAGTGGTGGCCAAGATGGCAGGGTAGGAAGGTCCTGAGCTCACCTGCTCCCATGGGCGCATAAAAATTACAGCCACCTACAGAGCCACTATTGGTGAGAACAACATGGGGACTAGTAGAAGATTTTCTACAACGAAAGATATGAAGAAGGAATCACAAGACAGATAGGAGGGGTACAGATGCAGTATAGTCAGGACCCACAAACAGGAGGACCATTACAGTTACAGGGTTATCCTCACGGACACAAACCAAGTTCAGGAAGCACAGAGAATTTCAAACAGGATGAGTCCAAAGAGGTCCACACCCAAGATACATTGTAATGAAAATGGCAGAAATTAAAGATAAAGAGAGAATTTTAAAAGGGGCAAGAGAAATACAACTAGTTACATACGAGGGAACTCCCATAAGACTACCAGCTGACTTTTCATCAGGAACTTTGCAGGTTAGAGGGAGTGGTGTGATATATTCACAGTGAGGAAGGGAAAAATCCTACAACCAAGAATGCTCTGCCAGGCAGGGCTCTCATTCAGATGTGAAGGGGAGATAAAGAGTTTTATGGACAAGCGAAAGTAAGAGTTCAGCAGCACTAAGCCAATTTTTGAGCAATGTTAACAGGATGTCTTTTAAGTGGAAGAGAAAAGGCCACAACTAGAAATATGAAAATTACGAAAGGAAAAGTCTCACTGGTGAAGGTTAATACATAATACGGGTAGTAGATCAGAAACTTACAAAGCTAAGAGTAAGATTAGAAGGCAAAAATAGTAAAATCATGTATGTCCACAGAAAGGAGTTAAAGGATACGCAAAACCGAAAGATGTAAAATATGACATCAAAACCAGTAAATGGAGGTGGAGGGAGTGAACATGCAGGGTTGTCAGAATGTGTCTGAACTTAAAATATCATCAACTTAAAATAACCGTATATATAAAAATATGTTTATATATGAACCTCATGGTTACCACAAACCAAAATTCTATTACACACACACACATACAAATGAGAAGGGAATTCAAATTAACAGTGAAGATAATCATCAAATCACCAGGGAAGAGAGCCAAAGAAGAAAGAAAAAAGAAGAAACTACAAACAGAGCCAGAAAGCAACTAAGAAAATGGTGATAAATACATTCCTATCAATAATTACTTTAATGTAAATTGACTAAATGCTTCCATAAAAAGATACAGAGTGGCTGAATGGATTAAAAAAGCAAGACCCATATATATGTTGCCTATGAGAGACTCACTTAAGATCTAAAGACATACAGGCTGAGAGTGAAGGAATGGAAAAGTGGAAATGGAAATGAAAAGAAAGTTGGAGTAAAAATACTAATATCAGACAAATACACTTTAAAACAAACATGTAATAAGAGATAAAGGACATTACACAATGATAAAAGGATAAATCCAAGAAGATATAACAACTGTAAATATATTTGCATCCAACAGAGGAGCATCTAAATACATAAAGCAAGTTCGAACAAACATAAAGGGAGAAATTGATAGCAATACAATAATAATGGGGGGCTTTAACACCCCACTTATGTCAATGGACAGATCATCCAGACAGAAAATTAATAAGGACACACTGGCCTTAAATGACACATTAGGCCACATGAAAATATACGTATATAACTTGGGGTTATATATGTATATGTGTATATATATATATATACACACACACACATATATGTATGTATGTGTATATATGTGTGTGTATGTGTGTATACACACACATACACACACATATATATCCCCAAAGCAACAAAATACACAATCTTTTCAAGTGTGCATGGAACATTCTCCAGGATAGAGCACATGCTAGGTCATGAAACTAGTTTTAATAAATTTAAGAACATTGAAATGGTATCAGTTATCTTTTCCAAACACAACGATGTGAACTAGAAATCAACTACAAGAAAAAAACTGCAAAACCCCCAAAACTCATGAAGGTGAAACACTGTACTATTAAACAACCAGTTGGTTCTTGAAGAAATCAAGGAGGAAATCAAAAAATACCTGGAGACACAATGATCCAAATTATTGGGTGCAGCAAAAGCAGTTCTAAGAGGCAAGTTTATAGCAATACAAGCCTACCTCAGGAAATGAGAAAAATCTCAAATAAACAATGTCACATTACACCTAAAAGAACTACAAAAAGAAGAACATACAAAACTCAAAATTAGTAGAAGGAAGGAAATAATAAAGAACAGAGAAGAAATAATGAAATAGAGACTGAAAAAATCAAGAAAAGATGAATGAAACTAAGAACTAGTTCTTTGAAAAGATAAATATTGATCTTTAGCCAGACTCATCAAGAAAAAAAAAAAAGAGGACCCAAATAAATAATCAGAAATAAAAGAAGACAAGTTACAATTGACAGCACAGAAATACAAAGGATTATAAGAGATGAACAGTTACATGCTAATAAAATGGACAGTTAAGAATAAATGGATACATTTCTAAAAACATACAATCTCTGAAGACTGAATCAGGAAGACACAGAAAATATGAATGGATTGATTACCAGTAATTAAATTGAATCAGTATTTAAAAAAAAAAACTTCCAATAACCAAAAGTCCAAGACCAGACACAGGTGAATTTCACAGGTGAATTCTACCAAACATTTAAAGAATAGTTAACATTTGTCTTCTCAAACTATTGCAAAAAATTGAAGAGGAAGGAAAGTGTTCAACTGATTCTACAAGGCAGCATCACCCTGATATCAAAAACAGACAAAGAAAGAAAACTATAGGCCAGTATCACTGATGAATATAGATGCAAAAATCCTCAATAAAATTTTAGCAAACCAAATCAACAGTACATTAAAAGGATTATATACCACAATCAAGCAGGATTTATCCCAGGGATGCAAGGATGTTTCAGTATCTGCAAATCAATCAGTGTGATGCGTCAGATTAGCAGACCGAAGAATAAAAACCACCTGACCATCTCAAGAAGTGTGGAAGAAGCTTTTGACAGAATTAACATTCATGTATGATAAAAAAACTCTCAATAAAGTGGGTACAGAGGGACTATAACTCAACATAATAAAGGGCATATATGACAGGCATACAGCCAACATCATACTCAAAAGTGAAAAGCTAAAAAGCATTTCCTTTAAAATCAGGAACAAGGATGCCTACTATTGTCACTGTTTTCAACATAGTATTGAAAGTCCTAGCCACAGCAATAAGACAAGAAAAAGAAAGAAAAAGAATCCAAATGGGAAATGAAGAAGTAAAACTGTCACTGTTCACAGGTGACATGATACTATACATAGAAGAGATGGTGATCATTTTATAACACACAAAAGTGTTAAATCACTTTGTTGTGTACAGCTGAAACTAATGTAATACTGTGAGTCGATTGTACTTCCATAAAAAATTTAGTCACATATTACTCTTGTGAATACCCAAAGAGGAAAATATACATGAAATAAATTAGCTAAGATATTCTTAAATTTCTTCTCATATCTATATATGTGAGATAGACTCATCCAATTCCCTTTTTAACTGTAAAAAATCAATATTAGTGTTTATCCACATAATGTTCTATCAAAAGCATTGATGATACAGTGTTTCTTTTGTTTTTTTAATTTCAAGTATAGTCGATTTAAAATGTGCTAGTTTCTGGTACAGCACAGTGATTCAATTATATATATATTCCTGGGCATATTCTTTTACATTATAGGCCATTACAAGATATTGAATGTAGTTCCCTCTGCTGTACAGTAGGATCTTGTTGTTTATCTATTTTGTATATAATAGTATCTGCAAGTCCCCAGCTCCCGACCTATCCCTCCACACCCCCTTTCTCTCTCTGGTAACCATAAACTTGTTTTTTATGTCTGTGAGTCTGTTTCTGTTTTGTAAATAAGTTTATTTGTGTTATTTTTTAAGATTCCATATATAACTGATATCATATGGTATTTTTCTTTCTCTTTCTGGCTTACTTCACTTAGTATTATGGTCTCCAGTTCCATCCATGTTGCTGCAAATGGCATGATTTCATTCTTTTTTATGGTTGAGTAATATGTGTGTGTGTGTGTGTGTGTGTGTGTTTGCGTATCACAACTTCTTTACCCAGTCATCTGGATGGACATTTGGGTTGTTTCCATGTTTTGGCTATTGTAAATAGTGCTGCTATGAACATTGGGGTGCATGTATCTTTTCAAATTAGAGTTTCCTCCAGTTATATGCTGGATCATACGGTAAGTCTATTTTTACTTTTTTAAGGAATCTCCACACTATTTTCCATAATGGCTGCACCAAACTATATTGCCACCAGCAGGGTAGGAGGGCTCCCTTTTCTCCACACCCTCTCCAGAATTTCCTAAAGAAATTTTGTTTAGTCTCTGGTATTTTCTTCCAAGCTTGTGGCACAAGTTCTCCAAGTTTTGATGTTGAACGTTTTTTAAACATACTACAAAGTTTCAGACAGCTACCATGCCTTGCATTTTGTTGTAAAATGGGCTTCAAGTGGGCTTGTAGCATTTAGGCATGCTGGTGAAATGACCGTGTTCATGCACATACAGGCAGTAACCACATCATGATTGCTCCCCAGACTTCAACTGCAAGAGACAAAGAATTGTGAGATATGGCCCTATCTCACAGATGTTAAAATGTGAGAAAAATGTTTTTAATGGGACAAACATATGATATTTTTTCTTTATCTTCTTTTTCTCTCTGCTGTCTCTCCTCTTTTCCCTGAACTGCAATAAATGCTAAGAGGGTGGTCATCAATCAGGGTAAAAATAGACACAGAAATGGATGAATCTAATATTAATGATAAGAATTTTGGTAAAAGTAAGAACACAGCACTGTGGGAGCATGGAAGAAGGAATAACAAATTAATGCTATTCGTGAATGGCCTAACACAGCAGTATTTTAAAGATAGGCTTGAAAATGAATAAAGGCATTCAACCTTAGAAGTGAAGAAAAGGCTGGCTGGGCAGAGAAGACACTGTCAGGGAATGTAGAGTGTGGCGCACCTAAGAAAGAACAGGTCTTGTTTATTCCTTGTCTGTGACGCCTGCAGCTAACTGGTGTGTCCCGACTGGATGGTACAACCTTGAGTGGGGTAATTACTAAGGCTACTTGATTTTAGCTGTTTCATTTTAACAATACTTCCACAGGGTCTTTTAACTTGAGGCTTTAGACAATTAAAAATACTGGTGGAGAATATTACAATCCACACTATGGAAATAATTCACACAACTTAACACATGGTTAAGTGAATATCAGTGGTTACAGATACAGACGCCAGCCTGTAATTAAGCCCTGTGCCTACGGTTTGCCTTGGCTCTCGGCCTCTTCACTGGAGAACTGGTACAGACTATGTTCAGAAGTGTCTGTGAGAGGTGGTTCTATCCTGGTCATGTCTAGATTATTATCCTCTTCTTTGGCCGTCTCATCCTAGGCAATCTTCTTCTTCTGCTTCTCTGTTGGTCCACATGGAGTAACCTAGGATTAGCCATTTCCTTGCTTTATGGCTAATAAATTAACCACAGAGGAATTCAAGTTCTTTTTATGACAAAAATTTATACTTGAAGGTGTAAAGCCTTAACTCAATTTCAAAGCCTTAACTTAGCTATTTCTGCTTTTATTTATCGTTGCACCAATCCATGTAATACTGGACATATGCTCTTCCTTTATGCGTGTGCTGTGAAAAACCGTGCTGCAGTTGTCCAACAAGACTTTCCCACTAACATCTGGGGGTAAATAAGGTAAGGTGGAAAGTGTTTAAAGTCCTCACACTCTGTTTACTTCTAGACTGTCACATGTGCCATGGCAACTGCCGTGGCTAGTGCTTAGTAATTTCACTTGTGGTTTTGAATGTATTATGATACCTGGAAGCATGGAATAACCAGACAAGGTTACTGCATATCATAATGAGAAGTTTAAAATGGACCATGTACAGAGGGCACAGAGGAAGGACTGGGGAAGTCTGATAGCCCACGGGCTAGAAAGACAGTTAATGACAGGTTATTTAAGGCGCATAAATCTTGTGACAATTTGTACTTTAAAAATCCACAGCAGTATCTTCAAATGGGTTGCTAAAATATATTTGATTAACCAAAAAATGCAGGAAAGGAGAAGCAAGGTGAGACAAACTAAAAACATACAATATAATGGCTGAATGAAATCTGACCATGTCAATAACTATTTTAAATGTAGATGGTCATAACACACCAAATAGAAGAACATTGTCAAAGTAGAGAAAAAATCCAGACCAAAATACACGGAGTCTATGAGACATAGACTTTACATGAAAAGAAACAAATAGGTAAGAAATAAAAGGACAGAAAGATATATATAAAGAAAATAATAAAAATATTAGAAAAACAGATTTCAAGACAAGAAACATCATTAAAGATAAAGAGGAATATTTTATAGTAATAAAAGAGTCAGTACATCAAGAAGACAGAACAATTATAAATATGTATTCAACTGAGAAGTGAGCTTCAAAACACATTGAGCAAAAAATGAAAGAATTAAAGGGAATAATAGACAAATCCTAGTTGAAGATTTAATACCCCCTTTCCAGTAACTGATAGGACAGTAAACAAAGACCTCACAAAACATCAGTGAAGAAACTTTGGGGTACATTTTCTTTCAAGGGCATGTCCAGTGTTTACCAAGAGAGACCATATGTTGCACCACAAGAAATAATAAATTTTAAAATACTGAAGTATTATGGAGTGTGTTCTCTGACATAACTGGATTAAGTTATTGATATAAAAAGACACCTGAAGCACTCTGGTTCTGGGTAAAATGAGGTCAGCATACTTCACTCTGTCTCCCCTCCGAGTGCAGCTGTAACGATTCTGGACGGAATGTCTGTGCAGCCGTTTCTGAAAAGTGAACAGTGGCAGGTAGATTGGGGGAGAAGACCTGAATCAAGTACTGCCCAACCTGTGGGGATCTCACCTTTTTCTCCTCTTTGATCTCTTCCTGCCTGAACTCAACCCAGCCTGAAGCCCAGCAGCAGAAGAGAGGGCTTCAGGAGAGGTCCTCTAGTGCTGGCTCAGAGACAGGAAATTTCTGTTTCTTTCTTTCCACCTTCTCGCTCCCCAGCCTCCAAGCAATCTCTTGGCGGTGGTGGCAGAGAGCCCCCAGGAGCCTCCGGAAGGGTGGTGGCTCTTCCTCTCTGACGAGCGTGGCTGTGACCCCAGCGAGCATGGCGCTTTGCGCTCTCTCTGTCCTGCTGCCCCGTGGCCCCAGGTGTGGGCACGGCTTCACAGAAGTGCGAAGCTAGTGGGGTAGCTGAAACAGCTGCAGGGCTGGAGGGCTGGGAAGGGGGGCGCCACATGGCCGCGAGGAGCTGACGCTGCCTTTTTGAAGAACCTCGTTCCCCGTTCCTACTTTCGTCTGATGCTTTGCCGTAAACAGACTCCCCTTCACCACGCTCTGCCACTGAACTGTGTGGGCGACGAACACGGAGCCTGTCCGGCCCCCACTGGTGTGTGAACTTTGATCGTCAGTGGAGATAATTCTAGTTTCCCTGCTGTGTTGTTACTGATTTTCCCTTTTCACTACTAATCAGCTGTCTAATCATTTTGAAGGGCCCCAAAATGTCCCGCCCCGCGCATCAAACTTTCCTCCTGGACTTGTTATCGGTAACGGTCAAGTCCTGGTACCATCTTTCCTGCGACGGTCGCAGGATGTTGACTCCTGCCAGCTCCAGCACTTCCTGCACATTTGCTCCCCTGCAAGCGGGGGCCCCCGTTCCTTCCATTTACTTGTCTAGTTAATATTGATACGAACTTAGGAATTCCTGTTTTCTCAAGGTTTATATTCATTACTGTATGTAATTGTCTTGATGTTAAAATTATCCCAGTTGGTACCCGTTCAAGCTGACTTCTGTGTTCTCTTTCCCTCTCTATGTATGATACCCAATATCTATCATTATGTATTACACAATGTATATTATATAATGTATATTATATAATACTATCTTATGTAATCTATTATAAAATATAATAAATCATTATATAATCTCTCTCTATAATAAATATATATATATAAATATTTCTTCTTATTTTTAAGGAGTTCTTTACTCCTGGCCTGAAAAGATATTCTAGGCTCCTCTTATATGTACCCTCCCCAAACCTGAATTAACCATTTATCTGAAGAGCTCTGGTTCCAAAATCTGGGTGCTAGGTGCCTTGTGGCTACTGGGCTGTTTGTTTTTTTTTTTTTTAACATTTTTTATTGAGTTACAATCATTTTACAATGTTGTGTCAAATTCCAATGTAAAGCACAATTTTTCAGTTATACATGAACATATATATATTCATTGTCACATTCCTTTCTTTCTCTGTGAGCTACCACAAGATCTTGTGTATATTTCCCTGTGCTATACAGTATAATTTTCTTTATCTATGCTACAATTTTGAAATCCCGTCTATCCCTTCCCACCCTCCGCCCCCTTGGCAACCACAAGTTTGTATTCTATGTCTATGAGTCTGTTTCTGATTTGTATTTATGTTTTGTTTTGTTTTGTTTTTTTTAGATTCCACATATGAGTGATCTCATATGGTATATTTCTTTCTCTTTCTGATTACTTCACTTAGAATGACATCCATGTTGCTGCAAATGTCATTATGTTGTCAGTTTTTATGGCTGAATAGTATTCCATTGTATAAATACACCACAGCTTCTGTATCCAGTCATCTGTTGATGGACATTTAGGCTGTTTCCATGTCTTGGCTATTGTAAATAGTCCTGCTATGAACATTGGGGTGCAGGTGTCATTTTGAAGTAGGGTTCCTTCTGGATACAAGCCCAGGAGCGGGATTCCTGGGTCATTCGTTAAGTCTATTCCTAGTCTTTGGAGGAGTCTCCATACTGTTTTCCACAGTGGCTGCACCAAACTGCATTCCCACCAGCAGTGCAGGAAGGTTCCCTTTTCTCCACAGCCTCTCTAGCATTTGTCATTTGTGGACTTTTGAATGATGGCCATTCTGACTGGTGTGAGGTGATACCTCATTGTAGTTTTGATTTGCATTTTTCTGATAATTAGTGATATTGAACATTTTTTCTTGTGCCTATTGATCATTTGTATTTCTTCCTTGGAGAATTGCATGTTTAGGTCTTCTGCCCATTTTTGGATTGGGTTGTTTGTTTTTTTCTTATTAAGTCATATGAGCTTCTTATACATTCTGGAGATCAAGCCTTTGTCAGTTTCATTTGCAAAAATTTTCTCCTATTCCGTAGGTTGTCGTTTTGTTTTACTTATGGTTTCCTTTGCTGTGCAGAAGCTTGTAAGTTTCATTAGGTCCCATTTGTTTATTCTTTTTTTTATTTCTATTGCTTGAGTAGACTGTTCTAGGAGAACATTTTTGAGATGTATGTACTGGCCTGTTTTTGATTCTTGGTTCTTGATTCAATGGGCAGAGCCTAAAAATTACATACACGCACACACACATACACAAATGTACATATAGACGTACATATACATACATGTTGCATGCATATGCACGCACACATACTTACATATTTTAGAAAGCATGACATCAAGTCCAGTCCGTGCCCACAGCAGTCTTTCTTGCCTTTCTCATTCTGTATTTGTAAGTCCCCTCTTCCACAGTGAGAACCTCATTCCCAACAACACATTCACTTACTGTCTCACTCCTATAATACGTCTAAAATAGGTTCAGAATTGCTTCACCTATACTACTATAATTGACAAACTTATTAAAAGAGTTCATGATTTCTTTGCAAGTATTTCCCCCCACACTACCTACTCACCTCTGCCCAAGACTTAGAGTATATGGTTGAAATCTGTATCTGTAAGTTACTTGGATTTCCTCCCTTCCTCCCTCCCTCCCTCCCTTCCTCTCTCTCTCTTCTCTTTCTCCTTACTTTCCTTACTCCTCCCTTCCTCCTTTTCTTCCCCCCACCCATTTTATTCTTTCTCTTCACCTTCACTGTGATTATTGTATTCCTTTGAAATACAGTTGGATTAAGTGGTTTCAGTTTGTTTTCAGGGTTAATGTCCTGTTCCTACCATTCTCACTGATTTAATTTTAATTTGTGAATATGTAGAAGAGTAACATGTTTCCAAAAGTCAAACTATGCAAAAAGTACAGTCACAGACGTGTCAGTCCTTCCTACAGCCTGCCCCCATATCATTCCCTTCCCCACCCCTTCTAGAGAGCCAATTTCATTGTTTTCTGGTTTACCCCTCCTTTGTTTTTTTTTTAATAAAGATAAGCAGAGACGGCATATTTTTCTATCTTCCCATCTTTTTTACACAAAAGGTAGTATGTAGAGATATATTTTTTTGACAAAGTTTGTTTAAATTTAAAAAAGAAAAAAATACATTCGCACGGAAGAGTTTCAACTTACCTCCTTTGAAGAAATATATTAAGGTGTAAGTTTAGAAAAAAATCAAGCCCCACATAATGATAAAGATAGGTGTGACCTCTGTAAAAACCGACTAAGCTCTTGATTCATTCATATCTATTCAGTATTCAGAGCATGAGCTGCAATATTACAATACAAATTTTGAAAAATATAGCTTTGCATTTTGATTTTTTCATTTAAAAATCTCTCCTAGAAGTCACTTCTTATCCATTCATAGAGATCGTCCTCATTCTTTTTAACAGCTGCATAGTACTCCACTGTCTATATGTAGCATAGTTTATTCACCCAAAAGCCTGTGTTTGGACATTTAGAAGTCTGCAATATTTTGCAATTACAAATAATGCTACAGTAAATAAACCTGTGTCTGTTTGTTTTCATATTGTTGGAACAATATGAAAAATTCCTAAAAGTGAGATTGTTGGAACAAAGGGTAAACGCACTTTTAGTTTTGTTAGATATGCCAGATCCCCCCCAGAGAGGCTGTATTCCCACAGCAGCGTTTTGAAGGGTGTGTTCCCACATCCTGCTGCAAGCTGTATTTAAATTTTAGATATTTAATTTCATATTGTATGTGGGTTTTTCAAGAAAAAGTAACATTTTGGAATTCATCACACCTTGAGAGAATGAATTAAAAGCAAAATTGTAGGAGAAAAAAATTCCAAAATCCTGTGCAATAATATCCATGATAAAATCAAGAATATAAAGAGCATGAAGGGAAAGGAAAACATTAGGAAAAAACGAGGTCACTGAAGCAGTTTACTCTCATTAATGAAACTTCAAAACAATGGGCTTTACAAAAATGCACTAATAAGACAATTTCTTATAGTTTTGGATCTATGTAGCCTAGAAATTTAAATTAAATATTTTCTGTAATTATTACTTTGACAACCATATTCTGTAATCGAAGCTGAAGAATTTTAAAAATATTTGTCCAAATTTTGAAACATAGTTACAGTTTCTTCTAGAAAATGCAACTGAAAAGTGTTTTAAAATATTTTTATTTTGTTTTGCACAAAACAGTTAATCAAATATTAAATGTGCCCTTTGAAAGTGAGAATCTACTTCACATCAGAAATATGCAGAATAAAGACCGCAATTAGCACATGAAGAAATGGTTGTTCCTGCATGATGTCTGAACTTTAACATCTGACTATTAAAAATGTTAACAAAATTCTAATTAATTTTTAAATATAAACATTCAATTATTATCTTATACTAAGATTTATTTAACCTCTGCTTTTGCAGAATATTGATTTTATTCTTTATTGACAATTAAGCACTTAGCCAAAATAGACATTTGGTGCACCTCGGATCCTAGTTATGTCATGAACTTAAAAAAGTGCTAGAGACTGATCTACCGTTAAAAGCCCACATTCCTCACAGTCTCGTGTCCTGCCAGTCATGTCCTCCTGGCAGGACTAAGGAGAAACCAAAAGGCTCACGAGTGAAGATGGAAGAGAGGGAGGAGAGAGAAAGAGAAGAGACGAGGCGGGGTGGAGCGGGGAGCTGAGGGTGGGGGGATGCAGACGGAGAGCCTGGTCAAGGAGGAGGAGAAGGAAGAAAAGATAAGGAGGAAAAACAGAATTCATCTGTGTGGCAGGGAGCACAACTACTTTGACAGTTTCCCAGGTGCCGGAGACCCAAGTCATGCCTCTGTCTTCATGAGATCAGACCCAGAGCATCTCTTTGGTGCCTAGAGGATAGCACGCACACACTCACCCAAAGCAAGAAAAAGATCTACAACTTCTCTTTATTAATACCTGTAGCAACAAACCCCTGATATATGTCTTGTCTGTAAGTCTGGACTAAAAGGAAACTAGACATTTAGAGCTGGAAGGAACCCCTGACATTAGCCTGTCCATCCCCTTATTCGTCTAGGACTTGCCCAAGGTCTGCCTCTGTGAGAGGTACTCAGGGGTTGAACCCTTGGATGGAGTCCTTGCATGTCCAGTCCGATGACCCTTCTTCCAAGATGCATGATGCTTTCTTTGCATCTTCTGACTGAAGAAATAAAATCCTTCTGTCAGGGAAAAAAAAGGCATCTCAGCTCAAGTGCATAATTTCTAAAAGGTTGCTACAGCAACCAGAACTGTGGTTTCTTTAAAGGATAAAGAAATTTCAAAATTTTATTTACTGCACTTTTTAAAAAGTTCCACGGTGAATGGAGAGGATTTTGAAAACATCTGTTTACCAATTTCCTACTGGTAACAGAACCTCGGCAGCAATAACTAAATCACCTTCATACTCTTCTCGTGAGGCCATTAAGCCCAGAAACATGCTGTTTTGGGCAATACAGAAATCAAAGTGGTGGCACCGCAGAGCAGGTCTGTGTTAAAGAACAAAAATCCACAGGCTGCTTCAAATATCAACAAGGAACCCTGAAATTTCCTATCAATTTCTTTCCATGGCCTCGTGACATTTTCAGCTTAAAACTGTATTGCTTAACATCAAGGCACTCGGAGAGAGCTTCAGTTGGAAAAGGTAATTTTTGAGTGAGATTCAGCAGAAAAAGGTAATTTTTCAGAGAGGTTCACTGGAAAAAGGTAATTTTCAGAACCAATTGCTGCATTCTTTTGCTGTTATTTTGTCTCTTTTCTAAGTGGCCCTGATGCCATGCACGGGCACCCTGTGTCAATACGACCACGCTGGCTCGGTCGTTCGTGCGAAGTAAGTTTACAGAAACCGCAGCTTTAGGCTATGTTATTGCAGGGCTGTGAAGATCAAACAGTGCAATTTCACTTGGAAGTTTCATCAATTTTGCATCAGTGTTGATGCTCGAGCTGGAGGCCTGCACCCAGAATCATAATTTTAGCCACAAAAATTTTGTTTCTGATGGAAGGTCTATTTTCTCATGGTGATCATTGTTTGGTAATGGCTCGGTAATGCAGCTCCGTCAGCCCCGGGCGCTGACCAGCTGTTGGCGGGGAGACAGCAGAGGGGCTCCGGGCTGATCTAGGTGACATCAGTCCGTACTGTTTTGAGACACTAAAGGAAAAATAACTCGTCTTAGGATGCATGTCATTATCTGTTATTTGTATAAGTGGGAGCGCAAGGGCCCCGGAAAGCGCAGAGCTTTCATCTGTTCACTTTTGGAGAGCTTCACTCTCCAGAAAGGAAATGATGCAATTCAGCTTTAATGGTTCGAAATGAAGACTCTGAAATTATCAGGCTTTTCACATATCTCTCCTTTGATTATATCGCCGTGGAGAAAATGAAAAAAACCTCCTTCAGTGCAAGATGTGAACGCTGAGGGGCATAAAAAGAAGCATTTTAAAGCCTCCTTTACAAAAAAAGGTAAAATAGCCACCCTTAACCAGCTAGCGTTTTATTCTCCCCTTTAAATTGTGTGTGTTTGATTTTAAGTGAATATTAATGGGTTTCCTTTCATTAATCTCTTTGTTTATCAGTTCAGCCTTTGTGTGTGAAGTTGCAGAGGCTCAGCCCCCGGTTGTGTAAACACGGAGCCATCAGCTGGGACGCTTTAAACTCTCCACCTCTGCTCAGTGCTGAGCACAGTGCCCTCTCCCTGAAGAAATTCACCCTCACCCGCCCGCCCAACAGCACTGTGGGTTGAACACATTCGAATAATGACGACATTTCTATTCAAAATAACTCTTTGTTGGTATTAAAAGAGTATTTCATCAAAGCTCAGCTCTCTTTAAGTTGGTTTGTTATTTACACCCACAAAGAGAAATTTCAGTGAATTGGGTGCGGTGGTTTTGTTGCCTTTCATCTAAATGAGACATTTTTCTTTATCTACAATTGTCTGTAAACTGGGTTGTATCTGTCTATCTAACTATACAATTTTACTTTTTTAGAGCAGTTTTAGGCTGATGTCGGAATTGAGAGGACAGGGGATCTCCCGTACACTCCTTGCCCCGCCACGCACAGGCTCCCCCTTGGTCAGCAGAGTGGTATATTCGTCTATGTAGATGTATCACACTTGGTGAGTCTACACTGACACAGCATTTTCACCTGAAGCCCACCGCTTGCATTAGGGCTCACTCTTGGTGGTGTGCACGCTGTCCGGTCTTGACAAATGTGTAGTAACACGTGTCTACCACTGTAGCATCACGTGGAGCCTCTCCATCGCCCTGCACGTGCTCGGTGCTCCGAGCACTGTCTGCTCCCTTCCCCTCAGCCGTTGGTCTTGGTGCTGTCTCCACAGGTTTACTTTTTCCAGAACGTCGTACGGTTGGAGTCCGACAGTGTGCAGCCCTTTCAGACTGGCTCCTTGCACTTACTGATGTGCCTTTGAGATTCCTTCACGTCTCTTTAAGGCTTGATGGCTCGTTTCCCTTTAGAGCTGCATCATATTCCGTTGTCTGCATGAACCACAGTTCGTTTATCCGTCCACCTGCTGAAGGGCATCTTTGTTGCGTCTACGTGTTGGCAATTATGAGTGAAGCTGCCGTGCACATCTGTGTGCAGGTTTTATGTGGACGTAAGTCTTCAGCTTCTTTGAGTAAACACCAAGGAGTGTGATTGCTAGGTTGCATGGTAAGAGTGTGTTTAGTTTTTATTAAAAAGTAAAAAACAAAAAACTGTCCTCTAAACTGGCCGCACCGGTTTGCGTTCTGACCAATGATTTACGAGAGTGCCCGTTGCTCCACGTCTTCAGCACTTAGGGCCGTCGTGCCGAGAGGCGTGCAGTGGTGTCTCGTTGTTGTTACAGGCTCTGTCCCACCAGAACCTGGGTTCTCGGCTCTCTGCTTCAGGAATTCCTGAAATTCCAGGAATTACATGAGTTTAATTCTGATTACCCCAGCAGACGGTCCATGAAAATCAAATTGGGGAAGTGGGTGGCCCTCGACAAGTATCAGATGTGAGGTGGGTAGGACCCCAAACGCTGGAAGGTAGATTTTTTTACATGAGGAAATCTGCAGGTGATTAACAGCAAGAAAATCCTAAGTTCTTGGAAGGTCAAATTACAGCTTTGGTTGTGCTTGAACCACCAGCCACCAACTGTTTGGTTAACAGTTTAATGCCTAGAACAATAGTGTCATGGAGACACCCACTTACATTTTTAAAGTTAAAGCTGACGACCAGTTGTATCAGTAATAACTAACTGGATGCGTACCGTGATGCAATGTTACCGAATTCACGATCAGCCCCTGGAAGAGTCCCTCTGGTCCGCGTGTGTGCGGTGTGCTTCCCGAGCAGTTTACCTCTTCTCCTTTCAGTTACCTGACTCCCTGAGAAGACTTTTGTCAGCCAGCACACAGATGTTTGATGAAGTGGAAGTCGTGTCATTACGTCTTTGTCAGGGGATAACACTCAGTAAGTCTAAAGCTTTCCTGGACGTTCAGGCTGAGAGCCAGTGAGAACGTCATGTGCCGTTTAGTCTGTGTGAATGTGAATGAATCTCATCCAAGAGTCTTGCTTCCCAGCCTGTGACACTTCTTACTCTCGTTGACTTTAATGACCCGTCCTTCCAGTTGGCCGCGTTTCTCTTTGTGTGGATTCTGGCTTAGCTGGTGTGGCGGGGATGGCGGACGGCAGGGGCAGACCCCAGAGCGGCTGAGGAGGGCGCCGACGTGAACTGGCAGAAACAGGTCCCGGTGCCTGAGGCACCCAGATCTTCCGGAAAGACAAGGTTGGGATGAGACGTGCGACTGTCACAGACGGGAAGGACAGAGTTTGGGACTCACCCAGGCCGGGTTTGAGCCTGAGTTCTGCCACTCGCTGGCCGTGTGACGTCCCCCCGCCCCGTTACTCACCTCCTCACGGCCTCCGTGTCGCGTTTTTAAGGCAAATGGTTATGATGCACTTAGTGGAAGTGGTTGTTGTGAGGTTAAATGACACAGTCTATGCGTATGTGCCCAGTTCGGAGCCCTGCAGGCGGCAGACGATGGTGGTCATCCAGGTGTGTGTTACTGAGTGAAAACAGCACAGGTGGGTTAAGCCTGGAGGTCTGAGTGGGTACCGCACGTGGGATGTCGGAGTGAGAACGGTTCCTTCATTCACGGGGCAATGAGACTTCTATAATTCATCGATCATTGACCTACCTGAATATCCAGATTTCTCTATCAGTGTGTGTATCCTCCTGTTTTGGTCATGGCACACCATTTTGTTTTTTAATTGGGATTTGGAGAATTTTTGTTTTCTCCCAAAGTGTACTGTGATATTCACCTTAGCTCTGCCCCAGGTTATTATTTGTAACCAAGTTCAGGCCCAGAAGGGTAGAACTAGGAATAATTCAGTTAAAAACAAAGCAAAAAAGAAAAAAGAGGCCTGTCCTTTCTCCCGGACTTGCGCTCCGGGGCGACGTGAGGGTGGGTCCTGATCAATCACGCCTGAGCTGGCAGAAGAACGCCTCTCCCCAGTGATGGAATTCGCCTCCTCCTTGCTTCTGCTCTTCAGCTTAGAGCCACAGGGACACTGTCTATCAAAAGAACCTTTCCTGAGGAGGAGAATCTCGTTAAGGCTGGCTGTCAACGCGAGGGAACTAATCGTGGAATCGAACAATACAATGATTCTGTCCTGATTTCTCCTTCGCGTCTGCCGTGCAGGCCGTTACGGAGGGAGGCCAACGGGTGTTCAGCAAGCAACTAAAAATAGATAACCTGCTTTAAATATCAAGTGTGCCTGCCGGATTCTGGAATGAAAGCGTGTCCAGCGTGTGTGCAGAGCGGAACTCGGAGTGGGGACCAGCGGCCCGCTCAGGTTCGGCAGTTGAGACAAGGACTGGCAGGCCAGCTCCTGTAGCCAAGCGGCTTAATGACTTCTTTGAAATGACTTTCTTTTCCAAGGCCAGGTTATGTCGGGAGGTTTGTGCTGCTACCGATCTGGGTGTGTGTGATGTCCGAGTCCGGCTCCGCTCAGAGTCAGGAGGATCGATGGGTGAGTGTGAGTCTGCAGAGTCGGCTCAGGGCCTTTTACCCTCTGCTCGCTGTGTTCTTTTCATCCTCTCTCCAGTGTAGCTCTCCTCTCTCCTTTCATGCTGTGCTGCTCGCTGAATGCTGATGACACAACAGGACAATAGCCAAGTCGCATTTAAGGGTAACCTGGCGGCCGGGGTTGCCTCCTCAGCCACTGGTGCTGCACCAGCCTTGGGAGCCAGGGACTTCGTTGTTGTTCACGCCTGAGGGGAAACCCGGGAAACACTCACCCTTCGACTTCAGCTCCTGCCCCGCCTCCCGCACCGGTCCCCTCAGGCCCAGCCACGCACCCCACCCCCCGCCCAGTGGCTGTGGTTCTCTCGCCCTCTCCCTCCCGCATTCAGCGTTTAGTGTTTCTGTGCTTCCTTTGTTATAAACGCCGGCCGTGGCTTCCCCTGTCTGTGCCCAACAAGTCAACCCGTGTTGATTGATTAGCAAGCTTGTCCTGGGCAGGGAGGCCTGGGGTGAGCTGTGTCGGCAGGCCGGTGCTTTGTAACCTGTTGGGAGAGGACAGGACCCCTTTAGGAAGGAGATGCACATTGCACACCTTTGCACCAAAAAGTGCACATATGTACAGACACAGAAATCTTTGCATATCGTTTTGGGGGTTCCTTGGCTCCCCCTAACGGCCATCCAAACTTGAGAACCTTGCTGTTGAGGACTCGTGGGGGCAGCGTGGGGCACCTGTGGGCCAGACCCTTTTGGTAGCTTTTTCCAAAGAAGCACACGCCCAGCATGTGACCCAGTGAGTTCCCTCCTAGAAATTCACCCAGAGAGAAGTAAAAGCGTGTTCCGCCCAGTACTTGTGTACACACGTGTTAACAGCTTTATCCGCAGTAACCAAACCTGGAAGTCCAAATGTCCATCGGCAGGTGAACGGATCACCACCATGTGGCATATCCTACAATCAGATGCTGCTTAGTAATCACACGGCGTGAACTGTTGGGACGCACAACAAAACAGGCGAACCTCAAGATCGTCGCGAGAGACGAGTAACAGAGCACGCACGCGGCGTTCAGGAAGCGCAGTCTTAGCTTTGGAAAGCGAGCACAGAGGTCTGGGGAGACACAGGCTTGATTCTCCAGGGAGGGATCCGGGGGTTGATGAAGGTGCTCGCGTGTCGATCGTGGCGGCTGTTTCACGTGTCAGAACTCACTCAGTTGTACATTTTAAATACGTGTAGTTCATTGTACCTCTACTGTGCTTCAGTAAAGTTGGAAATATACAAAAATGATTGTGTGTGTATTCATGTCTTAAAAGGAAAAGATTTAGACAGAAATTCACCAAAAAAGTTCACAGTTATTCCTGGGCAGGGGGATTACAAGCGATTTTTTTTTCTTATGCACATTTATGCATTTTTCTAAATTTTCTTCAATGTATACATAGTTCCCTGTGGCAACTAACAGATTACCACAAAGCGGGTAGATTAAGACAACAGGAATTTATTGGCTCATAGTTCCGGAGGCCGGAATTCTGAAGTTAGAATTACTGGGCCAAAATTAAGGTGTTGGCAGCTCCAGTGGATCGTGTGCTCCTGGCCCCTTCCTGCTCCTGGCAGTTGCCAGTGCCCGTTGGCCTGTGGCCGTGTCGTCCGAGTCTTCAAGACCAGCGTCTTCACATCTCTTGGCTCCATCGTCACCTCACCGCCACAGAGTCCAGGCGCATGCTGCTTGCTGCAGGACGGGCCAGTGCAGCGAGAGACGAGGTAGTGACTTTATTCAGGAAGCCAGCAGACCAAGGGGAGGGTGGTGCAGCGTCCCACAAAAGCGTCTTGTCTGAGTTAGAACCCGGGCTGCCTTTACACCAAAAGGGGAGGGACTAGAGTGAGGCGTTTCCAGGCTCTGGCCGGCCGCCAGGCGGCACGTGTGAAGTCCTCCCTTCCTGCCGTTCCCCGGTGGGCCGGGCCAGGATGTGTCCTGCGAGCTCAACAGAGGCGTTGCAGCTTAACGCTCGTGACCTGGGAGGCAGGGCTCCCAGGGAGGGGCCCTGTGTGTGACTTCAGCGTAGAGGCAGCACCCCTTTGGTGATTAGCAAGCAGTGGAACACACAGGCTAAAGTAAAAGAAACGCAGCTAACTCAGAGTCGGATGGGTTCTTCCCCTTTGTGCGCAGTTGAGTCTCGTCCTGTCTCCCTCTCATAAGGCTGCGTGGGATTTCATGTAGGGCCCACCAGGGTAATCCAGGATAATCTCCTCATGCCAAAGTCCTTAACTTAACCCCATCCACAAGACCGTTTTCCAAACAAGGAAACATTTGGAGGCTCCAGGGGTTAGGACCTGATATCTTTGGGGAGAATGTTTTAGCCACCAAGGCACGTTTTTTCCCAATGTTTTTTGTGTTTTATTGTCTTTGTATTTGATTTCTTAAAAACCTTGAAATTGCATAAATAATAAATGAATATATGCTCATTATAAAAATTCAGACAATATGAAATATTACAGAGTGAAAATTAAAGCCCACTGTGACGTTGGCCAGCAGTATGCCGAAAGTAGAGTTCCTTTACACGTGAGGAGTTAGGCAAATGCAAGTTCCCGTGCTGTTCCTATAAAACACGCATACGCATCATTTCTTTTACAAGAATTACTGTCAACAATTTAGCGTGTGCCTTTCCAGATCCTTCGCTGTAACTTTACATAAGGTATGTTTGTAATGTAAAGGCTATTGGAATGTCCACGTACTGTGTGTGTGTGTGTGAGTAGTTCTGGCTTTTATAAATGAGAATTATACTATCCATTTCATGCCACAAAACCCCGCTTTTCCTAACAACATTCTTGGCAGTATTTCTGTGTCAATGCAGAAAGTCCCAGTATTTAACTGCAGAGCTGTATCTTTATTTTGTCAGTCCCTTTTGCTGAATTTTGATTTACATTTTTTTGGGTCATTACCAATACTGTTGCAGTGACCATCCTGTACATACAAGTTTGGGAGCACGTGCGACATGTCTGTAGATTAGATTCCCAGGAGTAGATTGCTGGATCAAAGGACAGATAACATTGAACATTTTGATAGGTGCTGCCATTTCTTTCCAAAAATGCTATTTCAATTTATCTTCTACAATATCACACAAAAACATTGTTTTGCCCAGACAGTTGCTACTCTGGGTATTACTATCTCTCTTTTTGACAGTCCAGCGGGTTTCACTTACTGCTGTTTCACTTACTGCTTCTCGGTTGCCAGTGAGATTGAGTGTGTTTCCATGCACACTGGTCATTTGTTTCTATTTTTTGTCACTTGCCTTTTTATCTTATTCATCAATTTTTCTGTTGAGCTGCTTTTATTTTTCTTACTTACATAGTATGGCATTTAACTATTGTTATTTACAATACAACTATTATCTCTCAGTTTGTCATTTGTCTTAATCATAAACTTGGTTTATGATTACCGAGAAGTTTTAAATTTTTATGAAGTCATTTTATCTGTCTTTTACTTTGTGGGTTTTAGCTTTCTTGTCTTACTTAGGAAGGATACCCACCCTAAGATGACTAAAATTTTCTGTGTTTTTAAATCTAGTAACGTGGTCCGCTTTAAACATCAGGAGTATGAGAAGCCATCTAAAAGTCAAAGGCCACATGCTAAAGCCAAAAAAAAAAAAAAAAAAAGGTTTTTTAGAAGCTTTAAACAGTGGGTTCTGGAGCGGGCTGTCCGGGTTCTTTTCTAACTACAACGATCTTGGGTGGGTTCCTTAACCTTTCTGTGCTTCAGTTTCCTTGTCTATAAGATGAGGTAAATAACAGCGCCTGCTCAATGGGATCGCTGCGTCGTGAGGACTAAATGAGGTAACGGAGATTGAGGGCTTTGAATAGTGTTTTTTGCACAAAAGCAACGTCTGAGTGTGAGCTAAAAACGTGTGCTGGTGCTGCCACTGCCTGAAAAGAAACGCAGCCGAGATGTTCTGAACACATGACGTCTGACGCTGACCCAGGTGTGTGTGCTCAGCGTTGTGTGTGGCAGGCACTGCCGCTGAGGCTCAGGGAAGCCAAGTGTCTCGTCTGTGGTCACACAGGTGGGAAAGGATTGGCCAGGGCCGCCCGTGAGCTTTCACCATACCCCTAGTGGCCTAGGCTGGGTTCACATTCAGAAGACACTCTGATTGTCACCTTCCTGTTGGAAGATTCTACTTCAAGGCTTGTGGCTTTGAAAGACCATGGAGGCGGGAAGTCTGCTGTTAGCCTTCTGTAGATGTAGCTGGGTAACTGGGGGGAACGAGGTGCAGGACCTCATCCGAACAGAAGGGCCTGCATTTGCCGTCTGCACCCGTCTGCGATCTGCCTGCCCCCGTCTGCGATCTGCCTGCCCTGGCTAAAAGCAAACGAGACCGCCCGTGTTAGCACTTGCTGGTCACCGCTTTTCTATCATTGTTTTAACATTGCCTTGAAGGTCACTGAGAGCAAGTGAAGGCCACACTAAGCAAAACTGCCTTTCTTGTACCTTAAATGTATTTGTGGTCCATGCTGGCTTTGCCTTCGGAGGCACGGAAGAACCTGGCTGTCGCTCCTTTGTCGTCATCGTAAATGCTGAAGCCGCCACGCATCGTGCTTACTGGGCTCGGGCCGACCACGAGGCCGACGCCCCGCTCCATCGTGTCCTGCACTGGGTGACCTTGGTCAGTGCATTTAAGCTCCCTCATCGGTAAACCGAGGACCAGTAGTTGATTTCCACCCATTTCTGTTACTCTTGGCTCTTTCCTCATTCCATTAGCAACTGGAGTGTTTAGATGCTCATTCAGTGCAGGAGGGGCTATCACAGCAAAGAGAGAGAAGAGAGTCAAAACAGAACGTGCGTGTTTCAACACGGATTCTCTGATAGACGGCAGGCAGCGAGTTACTGAGTTAAGACAGCTTGCTCATTGAGTTTAGTTTTGTTTTGAAAGCTCTGACGGTCTCAGGGCATAGGCTGATTACCACCCCCCCAACATGAGAAGAATAGAAACAAGCCAAGGCTGTCACACTCCCAGACCCGATGGAGCCCACAGGTTGGTTTGTGTGGAGGGAGAAAGAAGGCAGCATGGGTGCCAGGGGCCTGAGAGAGGGGCCTGTGCCTGGGCACCACCCGCACCAAACCCGTGCTGAGTTCTGGTCGGAGACAGACTCTCCAGAAAGGTTAGGGCTAGTGAGGCTGAGAGCAGGCAGCCCAGCGCTTTGCTGAGGAACAAGTGTCTTGTTATGGCTGACCTAGCCCGTGGCGGGCGGGAGGAGCAGGGTGCCTGCACACCGGCCTGGCTTCTTGAGTGAGGGACCTGTGCAGTCACATGCAGGGCCTCTCACTTGATTTAATGCTCTCCTACTGCCTCTTAAAATTACTAATGATTTCTGAACAAGGGCCCGCATTTTCATTCTACGCCGGGCTGGCCCTGTCTACTCAAAGGGCCCTGAAACAATTCTGAGTCCCCGACACAAATGGGATGTATGCATGTGCGTATGTGTATGAATGATGTCCTCCAGCCACTGAGAGGAAGGAGAAGTCGTTGGGAGGGAGCTGACACCTGGAGAAGCTTCAGAGCAGGAACAAAGAGGATGTGGTAGTGACACACAGGGACAGGTGACTGAAGACTGGCTGGGACAGCAGACATGTGGGTGGACGCCAGCCTGGGTGCCAGACACTGCTGAGGACCAGGAGCTCCCAGCTGATGTTTGACACCCCACAAGCATCCTAGAAATCATGATCCCCCAGGGACATTCAGGGGAGACCTCATTTCCCACATCCTACCAAATGGGGACTCAAAAAGCAATTTAATCAAAATAATTAAAAATGACTTTTTTTTGGCATATATGAGTGTTTGGGCTGAAGATTTTACCTACTGCTCTGTAAATAAAAGTGTGACTTACATTATGAATCATTTTATTTGCACACGCATTGCTGTGCATGTAAGGACCATGCGTCTTGCATCCTTGGTGGTTTTATTTAAGTTTAGAGCTGATGGTTTTGTTGCTTCTGTTTAATACAGTGGCGTGTGCAGCTGGCAATCAGGTTAGATATTGAATTATTTTCAGATGACTTTAGCTGAGTAATTCTTGGGTGGCCTAAGCTAATTTCTTGGCCTTGTAAATTTCAGACTCTTAATTTTCAACCTTCTCTCGTTAGGGTACATCCTGGAAAGCCGACATGCGTTGTTTAAACTCTGAATGATAGAAGACAGGCAACCGTCTGGAACTGGAGAAGTGCAGGGTGTCAGGAGAGCCTTCACATTGTGAAGCACCATCACGTGCTCTCAAGTTTGCCTTGTGTCACAGAGGACCACAGCGGCCACCTCGGGTCTCCTCCAGCGCAGGCCGCTTCAAGATGGCGCTGTAAGTAAATGCGACGTGTGACGCCAGAGGCATACCAGGTCGGAGGAAAATCAAGCCATATGCGATATGACGTAAGTTTTCCTCCGTGACGGCAAAATATTTTGATATCTTGAACTGAGATTTAAGTCAATGTTAAAAAATATTGTTAAAACAGGGCTTGCTTTGTGAGAGATTGAGTTTCTAAGTGCGGGAAGCCCACGGAGCTTTTACACGATGCACTAAGAACCCATCTCGTCTCTGTCCTTGCCAGTGTCGCCTCCAGCTCTGAGTGCGTCTGTGGGCCTTGCCGCACAGACCGTGCCGCTCAGCCTGAGCGCAGAGCCACGGAGCAAGCGCCAAGTGGCAAAGGAAAGCGAAGCATAAACAGAGAAAGAACGACTGCGCGGGGCTGGGGGGCAGCGGAGAAGGGATGCCGCAGCTGCTGGTTTACCGGGTGAGGCTTATCTGAAAACGTGCTGTAGTCCAGTTTTAAGATGATAAACACATAGGCTGAAAGGGCCCCTGAGAAGTCATCGGATCCACCCCCCAGCCTCCAGGGAGGTTTTATCTAGACCGTTTTTACCAAGAGGTGTCTGTCGTGTTCTTAAAATTCTGTGGGGAAGTGGCCCTGACAGCCCGTCTGGCGTCGCGCTGCGATGCCCTGTAAGCGCAGTGCCAGGAGGCCCCTCTTCATACGCACACACCCTTCCCCTCTGCAGCCGAGGCCCGCTGGTCCCCGCTCTGTCCTCAGCAGAGAAGTGCTCGTGGTCTGGGTACGGCTTCTGAGTAATAGTCCTTCCTATATTTAAAGAGAGATTAAGTGGCCTATTTCTTTCTCTTCTTGAGACTGAGTAATCCCAGGGGCGTCATCCTTTTTGCGTTCATCCATTTCCCAGCTCCCTCAGAGGGCTTTGGTGCCTCAAGCTGGCCTTCCTTATTTACTTGGCAGGAGCTTTACTTGTGGGGCGTCCAGTGCCAACGTCTCTTTCCAAGTACTCGTTCTCCAGCGTTGATTTTCAAGACCCGTCCACAGAACCCTGCACAGAGCAGGGCGCATGTCATGGATTCTGTTTAAATGTCACAGGGCATTTCCCACGCCGCCCCCAGTCCCCCCCCCCCCCCCCCGCCAAGTTGCCCGCTGAATTCAAGGGTTGCTGGAACGGGGAAGGCACGCCAGGCCAGGAGCCATGCCGGAGGACCGTGGGAGCTGGCTTCAGCTCACAGGGTCGGAAAGGAAGTTGATTTCTTGGTGTCACATCTTTAAGAGCTTCTGTGACTTCAGCCCAGATGCCCCCAAGACGTGGTAATTTCCAAGCCCTGCAACCTCTTTGGCTCCTTACCAACCATTCAGAGAACAAAACTCAAGACCTAATTCTTCTCTCACCCGAAAGGCTAGGTCGCTCAGCTCTGGGGCGTCGGGGGATGTCCCCCACGGGCTTGGGCAGGCCGTGGCGGTGCTGAGGGACGGCCGGGAGGAGCAGCAGTGACGGGCAAGTGTGTCCTGCCCTTGGGTTTCTTCCCGACCAAACAAAACCAATGCATTGAATCTCTGCTTTTGGCAAGTCCTGGAAAATTTGTCCTGTTCCCTCAGTTCTTCCTTCAGAATTGGGCAATGGCCATCAATTGAAGTGGGAAAGTGGGCTTGGCTTCCAGCGATAACATAGAAACCGCCGTTATGAGATGACACCAGCTTTCAGTGCCTCAAGCCTGTGCTGCATTAGAAATAGACAGACCTCTTTTACAGCAGTTGAAAAATTACAGAATCATTTCTATTACCAGGGAAATAAAGCACAATCAACGCGACTGTATTTTATAAAATATAAAGGGTAACACTGATGTTCACTTTTGCTGTCATCATTAAGAGCCTGCCGGAAAAATGGTTTCCTGTGTATGGCCAGTGCTTCATGTGAAGCGCATATTCTATTAACATCTATGTTTATAATTGTCCTGCAGTTTTATTTAGACTCGGATGGATAGAAGCAAAACATGGCAGCTTTCTCACAGATCCCAGCAGCTGATGGGCAGAGGTTAATTTGTCTGTACATGGGCACATTAGCTTGTCACATCTGCTATTAATTGCAAACAGATATATTGGTCTAATTAAACATTGCAAGGGACTGACCTAAATTGTTCCCCGCCTGTTGCTGTATCGAACCCCTGAGCAGCGCACTCCAGGCGGCATGCGTCTCCCTGCCGTGCTGACGTGGAGCCTTAACTCTGCAGCTGGCGATGGTTCGTGTGGTCGTCCTGCTGGTGTGTTAACTACGCTCGAAATAGGAGAGTAAAACTCCTGCGACATAACCGTGTGGATTTGCTGCTGGAGTGCAGCCACTTCCACCCCACTGCCTTGACCAAGCGCACTTTCAAATGCTTATGCTCCGTGGCAGCTGTCTGAGTGGGTTGCAGCGTTCTAACTTTGGAGCTCGTTATTAGGACAAACAGTCGTGGTGCATCAATAGTCTGTCAGCACTAATTAAATGGGGACCAGCAACTGAACGTTCATCAGCTCATTTGCAAGCAGTCAGGGCAGACTTGATGCTGGTTTATTGTGTGACTTCACTTGGGACATGTTTAGTGATGACCAGACAGAAAATGTTTATATGTGGCAAGTATAGACATAGTGGGAGCCCAGTGATTGGGTGCACTTTGGAACTGATGGCTGGACAGTGTGCGTTTCTTTCCTTCATTGTTCTCAGCACCAAGTCCTCCATCACAGACGTGTTGGCAGAGCTTTTCCTCCCTGCGTTAGAATGCCTCCCCCACTGAAAGCAAACCCCACTTTGTGCTCACAGTGCTGTCTAGCGCCCGAGCGTTCAGTAAATATTGCAGAAAACTGAGGAAACTAGTTTCATCTCATATGAGAGAGAAATAATCTATTTAAATATAAAATCTTTTGGTAAGAATGTGAAGGACTTTTTCAAGATACTAAAAGTAACATTTTCTTAAAAAGGAAAGAAAACTCAAGTTTTTTAAACAAAAAGATTTGGTAAAGACAAATTTTAAAAAACAAATTGGTTTTCATCTGTCCTTCGAAATGTTGGCATGGAGGTCTCCGAACTGATGTTGAAGGATGTTTGAAGGTGAGGACATACTACCGTCGCCAAAACTTGCTGCCCTGTAGAAGCCGGCCTCCGGGGCCTGACGGTCCCAGGCAAGAGCAGGCATGGCAGCCTTTGCTATGAGGGCTGAAGAGCTTGGCAGGCAAAGAGCAGCTGAGTTGTCCGTCTCCTTCCTCGTTTTCTGTATTATTTGGTGCAGCAGCCTGGGCACTTGGAAATAAACGTGCTACGCGTGCTTATCCTACAGACCGAACCGCGGATCTGCTGGGAGACTGACGCAGCCGGCCCCCTTGCGCTGGAGGCTCAGAGGCTGCGGCGCTGCTGTGGGAGCCCCCCACGGGCTTCCCTTTGACCCCCGACCCTGTGGTCCCCCTGGCTGCATCGGGGGTCCCCCCCGCCCCGAGCTCGCTGGCGTCCCTCTTCATGGTTAAGACAGTGGCCTTCCGTTTTGCTCTGGATGGAGGGAATAGGTCTAACGTTGTGAACGCGGGAGCAGAAACCCACAGCTCTGTAGGAAGCTCTGCTTTGTCTTCTTTTGTTCCATGTTCTCTCGGCTGCAGCTCTGGGATCGGAAAGATCCTTTTGCTGAGCGTGTGTAGGGGCTCATCCTTGGTGGGGAAATCCACTCACTCTTCATTCAGCAAACACCAGTGCCAGAGGCGCGAAGATGAGTTAGACATGGTGCTCGCTCTCGAGGAGCTCCTAGTCCACAGAGAGGCTGAAAAGGCACCCTGGCCGCTGAGCTGCAGGGGGAGAGAACAGGTAACGCACGGAGGAGGAAGCACGGCTTCCCTCTGGGGCCGCAGTCCGTCAGCAGGGCCTCACGTAGAAGGTAACACACGGATACTGTGTTGAGGGGACCCGTTAGATTAAAATTGTTTTTTAATTTTAATTTTTGAAATTTTCTATTGAGTGAAAGGTGCTTTACAGTTTTCAAAAGTTTCACACGCGTGGTTTCATATCGTCCCATAATAACCCTTTTCCCCCCATTGCTATGTTGCCCCCCTCCCCACTCTCCCTGCTGGTGACCACTGGTTCGTTCTCTGTGTCTGTGAGTCTGCGTCTTTTCTGTTATATTCACTGGTTTGTTGTGTTGTTTAGATTCCATGTGTAGGTCATATCACACAGCGTTTGTCGTTTCTGTCTGACTGATTTCACTCAGCGTAGTGCCCTCCAAGTCCATCCATGTGGCTGCCATTGGCAAAATTTCATTCTCTTTATGGCTGAGTAGTATTCCATTGTGTGTATACGTGCATTCTTCTTCACCCATTCATCTGCTGATGGACACTTAGGTTGCTTCCAGACCTTGGCTTCATATGGAAGAGTGGCTTGTGTACTGAAGAGACCCATTAGCTTTTAATTAGGAAGAGTCCAGGGATACTAGCCTCAGAATGCATTGATTAACTCAGTCATGCAGCAAATGTTTGCTGATGCCGACTGCACGCACGCTTGGCCCTGTTCTAGAAATGGGGACGTAACAGTGAAGACAAAGACGAAGACTCTTGCTTGTGGATCTTAACGCTGAGTTAGAGGTGACAGACAGCTGTCAAAGAAATATCTGAAATGTCGGAAAAGGATGGACACTAAGAGGAAAGAAAAGAGGGCAAACGGATAAAGCCTGGTGACGGCGGTCACGGCAAGCTGGGTCACTTTCTGGGGAGTCAGGGAGAGCCCGACCGGGAGGCGGTGAAGCTGGAGCTGAAGGAGCCCCGTGGAGACCCGGGTGGGCACCTGTGGGAAGAACCTTCTAGGCAGAGGTCAACAGCTGTGTCCAGTTTATCAACACTAGCAAGAATTAGAGAGCTTTCCTTCACTGAGGAAAAGAGGGTTTCACAGCTTCCTGAGGCGGATGCTGTAAAACCCCCGCTTTACAGGTGAACAAGTACCTCGCCGAGTCCCGCCAGCCCGCTCCCCAGGGCCACGGGGAGCTTGGCTGACTGCCGCCGGTCTCCGTGATCTTTCGGGGCTCAACGCATCTTTTTTAATAATTGGTACAATTTGGTGCTAGTTGGTGATTCTGTAAGTCCTGGGTGTCCGGACTACACCTGAGTTTTCCCCTAAAGCAATGGTTTCCAAAGCCTGATTGTCATATTTGCTCCTGATTTTTTAAGTTACATTTAAAAGCTACAGATACCAAGACCCCACCCCTGTCGGTTCTGATCAGCAGGCCTGAGGAAGGACCTGCGCATCTCGCTCCTTCGGGTAGAATCTCCCTCAGCCGTCCCAGACTTGAACATTTGAAAAAGCACGGTCGTAAAAGTGCTTTGCACACTTCAGTGTGCGTGCGAGTCACCCAGGCTCTCGTTAGAACGCAGACGCTGCTTCAGCAGGTTCTAGGCTGGAGACGCTTCATTTCTTGCAGGCCAAAGCTGCTGATCCCTGGACCGCGCTCCGAGCGCCAAGGCTCCGCGCGGCATTGTCGGCAGTGGAGCCGGAGCAGCGCCCGGGGATGAGGGGACGAGGCACAGTGCGCGCCCCAGTATGCAGGGGGCACGTTCACCGCGCCTCTGCAGTCTGTCCCTCAAGGTCTGCAGGCCGAAGCTGCCCCGGGTGCAGCCCGAACAGCGGAGGGGGGCGCGGCGGGGTGTGTGTGAGGCTCCGCCTTGCTGAGGCAGCCCGGGGGCCGCCGCAGGGCATTCCCCGCCTGCCCCCTTCTTCTCTGTGCAGCCGGCGTGCCGCCGCTAGGAGCCGAGGAGAATCCCACCCGTCCGTGAAGACGTCGTGCCTGCTTCCTGCACACACCCCTCCACTGAGCCGGTCTCCGCCAGCGCCTCCCATCAGGGTCACCTTCTCTTCGTTGGTATCTGCTTTGTGTGAGTGATTTTAGTCTCTTCTGCGAGATTATAAACTCTGCAAGGCTGCAGCACCCGTAGGAAGCTGAATTCATAGGAAAAATCATAGAATCTTGACACTAGAACCGAGCTCATGAAATTCAATTTCCATCTTAGGCTGTGCTCACCTCTACGATCTTCCACAAAGATAATTGTGCCGCCCCTGCCTGAATCCTGCCAGTTGTGAGAAGCCCACTTCTTCACGAATTGCTCAATTAAAAAATTGACAGAATTGAAATATGGCCTTTTCAGTCTTATCACTGGATAGCCAAGAAGATGTAAATAACGATAAGTACTATTTTTAAGTGCTTAATATATGTTTGGCCCTGTTCTAGATTTTGCATGATCGTCACAACAGCCCTATGAGGCAGATACCGTCATTAACTTCCACAGGGACAGACAGGAGTCAAGTGAATTGTTCAAGGCTGTCCAGCCGGAAAGGGGAGGAGCCAAGATTCAGAGCAGACAGGCTGCTTGTAGAGAACATCCTGTCTGAATGTGGCGTGGATTCATAGGAAAACCAGTCTGTTCCACCCAGTGTTTGCATGAGCAAAATCGAGTCCTCCCGAAAGGAACCTGCACCAGGGAAACCCTTCGTTACCAAAAAGGCTCCGCTGCACTTCTCCGGGCCTCCCGTGTGGGGTCAGCCAGACCGCTCCTTGAATGTGGCGTGAATGACCTGAGATGGTTTTGGAATCTCTGGGACTTGATGACAGTTCTGGTGTTTATAGTCAAGAGCGAGGGGTGGAGTGGCGCAATCCTTCATCTGACGCCTTGGTTTCCAAAAAAGCCAAAGTTGGATTGGTCGTGCCCAATAGCGACAAATTTCCAGCTGGCTCCTACCCAGGTCAGAACCAGCTAACGGCTTCCTATCAAACTTGGAATCAAACCCCAAGCTTCACCGCGGCCACTGTGTGAACTGGCCAAGGCTGTGGGTTCACTGACCCAGACACGTCCCTAACACTTGTGGGACCCGCATGAGGTAAAGTTTGAGGACCACGTTCCACATACCTAAATATTAAAATTTGTAAAGCAAGCTAGTAAAGTATCAAACAAAATATATTATACTTTCCCATTTTGGCAAACATACCTTTCTAATGACAGAAGCAAAAAAAAAAAAAGCGTGAAGCTGTGGTTTATGGATTTACATAACTGCAGGTCTGCCAAATAGAGGCATCTGAATTTAATCACCATTGCATCTATCTGGGTGCTTACCAAAAATAAAAGCTTCAAGTATTTTTATGTTTTCAAAGTTTAGTTTTCTTCTAAAATAGTCAAATTTATCTGTTAGGATGGAAAGGCTAATACAAATTATATTAATGACTATTACAGTTTTAAATGAAATTAGTAAAGCTGAAATTTTACGTAATTTTTTGAAAATTTAATTAACTATTTTTTAAAATATTTTCTAAAATAAAATATGCTTAACTCTAGAGTTTAGTACTTATCTAGTTGCCTCAGTCTCATGCTTCACACCTGTGGCATCTGGACCAACATGGATGCAAATTGTGGAGAAACATGCATTGTCGCGTAGTTGGACTGTTCTCAGATTGCAGGTAGCGCCCTGACCTGTGCGCACCGCCGGAGCCGGAGTGGGGGCTTTGTGCCGCCGAGACACCGCCTTCGTTGTGAAGAATCAGCTATGTTCACATTTTCTAAGAAAAAGGATTCTACAGGTTAATTAATTTGTCTTTTTTGTAAGCCAGCGTGCTTTCACGTCTCAAAACCCTCCCTGACTGCATTCTGAGTCTGTGTCACCGTAGCAAACCTCAAACCTTTGCAGACACTGGTGCCTTCTGCTTTGAGGACAGAGTGAGAGAGAGAGAGAAACCGTTGTCTGGAACCTGGGCAGAGCGAGTCACGAGGGCAGCTGTTAACAATTACAGGGTCGCCAGCTTCTGTGCGATGGAGGCATCTGTGTGTTTGCCATTTGTGTGTGTGTGTGTGTGTGTGTGATATGCAAGGCTTCCCGAAGCAGGGCCAAGGGCAGGGGCCGTCTTGCTGGTGTAGGCAAGGCTGGCAGGCACCCGCAGCAGTGTCCTGCCTCCAGGCCCCTGTGCTTCATCAGGAAGTTGCTGCCCCGGAACTTGGCGTTGCTCACGTCTTCGCTTCCTTCTGGTCTTCGCTCACATGGCACCCCTTCAAGAGGCCTCCCTGGTCGTTCCATCTAAGATCGCGTGCCTGCCCATCGTTGTCCCCTTGCCTGTACCGCGTCCCTTTGTAACTCCTATCAGTAACTGAAGCTGCTTCATAGTTCTGTCTCCCTCCCCATCGCGTAAGTTATCTGAGGAGGGGAGCCCTGTCTCCAGAGCACCTGGATGCTCAGTAATATTTTTATGAGTGAAGGAAGGAAGGAATTTAGAATAATAGCCTTTTAGCACAAGGAAGGAAGGACTGCACTTCCCTGTGAAGGTTCTGGTGAGGACTGTCCTCTGCCCTCTGGGATGGCCCAGGTTCCTAGGCAACGGCTGGGGCCAGGAGGCGCCCTGGAAGCTTCGACTTGCCCCTTCGGCCTAATGAAGAGCAAAGCAGGTGCGACACTGAGCAGATCAGCAGCCCTCTCTCACTCCTACCTGGGAAGCCGAGGAGCTGCCTTTCAATTACAGCAGTGCTTTCACTCTGGCAAGAGAGAACAGGGACACGGTGTTAACAGAGGCCAAGACGGTCTGCCTCCAACTAATAGCAATTGACACTTCCCCAGTCACCTAGTGACAGGACTAGTCACCCAGAGACAGGACTAGTCACCCAGAGACAAGGCTGGTCACCCAGAGACAGGACTAGTCACCCAGAGACAGGACTAGTAACCCAGAGACAAGGCTAGTCACCCAGAGACAGGACTAGTCACTCAGAGACAGGGCTAGTCACCTAGAGACAGGACTAGTCACCCAGAGACAGGACTAGTCACCCAGAGACAAGGCTAGTCACCCAGAGACAGGACTAGTCACCCAGAGACAGGACTAGTCACTCAGAGACAAGTCTAGTCACCCAGAGACAAGGCTAGTCACCCAGTGACAGGACTAGTCACCCAGAGACAGGACTAGTCACTCAGAGACAAGGCTAGTCACCCAGAGACAGGACTAGTCACCCAGAGACAGGACTAGTCACTCAGAGACAAGTCTAGTCACCCAGAGACAAGGCTAGTCACCCAGTGACAGGACTAGTCACCCAGAGACAAGGCTAGTCACCTAGAGACAGGACTAGTCACCCAGAGACAGGACTGGTCACCCAGAGACAGGGCTGGTCACCCAGAGACAGGATTAGTCACCCAGAGACAGGGCTGGTCACCCAGAGACAGGACTGGTCACCCAGAGACAGGACTAGCAATGGAGCGGTGGCTTTTACACTCTAGGGAGCAGGCACATGAGCACTTCATTTCCCGTCTCTGGAAGAGGGAGTCAGACCAGATCCTACACATGCAGGGCCCCGGCGGAAGGGTCTGTGCTCAGGAATTCAAACCATAAGTTTGTGATCATTTCACTGAAAGACACTCAGAAAACGTGAAAAAGAAGAATCAGCCAGAACCCTGCCTTTCAGAAGTAAGAGGGTGAAATGTTACTATAGGAAGACGTATGGAAATGAGAGCGAACGTCTACCGACTGGTGTCCATATTGTAGCAGTGGTACCCCGATCGCCCTGCCCCGTCCTAGTCCACGTTTTTGCATCTTTGTGTCACTGGGGCCCCTGCGGAAACTGCCTGGAGGCTGACCGGAGGTGGCTACCACCGAGCCCCCTGCGAGGCGGCTGGTTGGCTGCCAAGTGTCTGCAGACAACTCTGTGTTGCTTTCTGCTCTTTCCAGCGCGGCTTCTCAGTCCGCACGTGGATGAAGAGATGCCGCGCAAAGCTCAGTTGGGTGGGGCTTCCAGAAACCTACTTTTAGATGGCCGCCTCAGTGCCTGTTGTCGCAGATCCAGTTACATGATCAAAGAAGCATGACCAGATGGTAACTAGAGCTGGAAAGGAGCATGTTAAGCCGCAAGTTGTGTGGGGCGCCTAGCGCGTTTTCAGCACTGTGTCAGGCACTGTGGGGGCATCCAGGGCACTTGTGATGTTCTGTGTCCATGAGGCATTTGCTGCTCCTTCCAAACAACACATGGGTTCCTTCAAAGTTAAATATATTAGCTAAATACAAACAATTCATTTTTTAAATTGAATAACATGACTTAACACATAGGGGAATTCCACTTTCGGGAAAACGGAGTCGATGGACTTGCCCCTGTTCCTTGCGCTAAACACCACTGAAAGCCCTGGATGCCACATACGAGACAAACACAAGAAGACTCTGAAAGGAGGGGAGAAAAGGGTGGCAGACGAGGGACCTCAGGACCCAAGAGACAACCCACTGGTGAGCTTCCTGGATTTTCTTTTGCCTCACATGTGCCAGACTTGTAACTGAAGAGGCCAGCAACCCAGAAGTCCTAACACTCAGACAAAGAACGTCTAACAAAAGCCTGTTCTTTTTAGCCAAAAGATGAGGAAAGGAGCAGATTAGCAAGACAGGAAATGTTCAGATAATAACTGCTTTTTCAGTCAAGGTTCTCTAGAGAAACAGGATCAATAAGATGATAGAGAGAAATACGTATATAATAGGCTGATAAGTAAAAAGAAAGAATCGAAAGAAGCAGATGAAAAAAAGAAGATATAAACAAGACCCAGTGTCATGGTACAACAACGAGGAGGTAAGAGGAAAACAAATTCAGGAAGGAATCTTGGAACATCAGGAAGGAAGAAATAACAACGAAAGAGTGAAAATACAGGCAAATACGTTACGTTTTCCTTTCCCTTTTTAGTTTATTAAATTATGTTTGACTGTTAAAGCAAGATTATAATAGCAGGAGAAATGGTTTTAATGTACGAAGAGGAAATACTTCGGACGATTATATCATAACTTATATCATAAATGGGCAAAGGAACACAAGAGGAGGCAGGCTTCTGTGTTTTACTCGAACTGGTAAAACGCAGCCCCTGTGGACTGTGACAGGCAGCGCTCACATCTTGCAATCCCGAGGGCAGCCGCTGTGCGAAGCTGCACAGAGAGATGCTCAGAAGCACTGTTAACAGCACTCTGAAAGTGTTCCCATTCTGTAGGGAGGCAGGAAGGAGAAAGCAAAATAAAAAACAAAGAACAAACAGAAAACAAAAAGGCGTCCCATCACATCAGTGACTACATTACATGCAAACGGTATAAACGGACCAAAGACAGGGTTTGGCCGACTGGGTTAAGAAAGATCACCTACAGGGAGGGGCACAGCTCAGTGGCAGAACGTGTGCCTAGCATGTATGAGGTCCTGGGTTCAATCCCCAGCACCTCCATTTAAGTAAGTGAGTAAATAAATCTAATTACCCCCCCCCAAAAAAAAATTAAAAAAAAAAAAAAAAGAAAAGGAAGATTACCTAAACATATGCTCCTACAACAAACCGACTTCTATTGTAATGAGACAGGGAGGTTGAAAGCAAAGACTGGAAAAAGATACAGTGTGCAACATTAATAAAATTAAAGCAAGACTGGTTTCATTAATATCAGATAAAACAGACTTCAGAGCAAAGGAAAAAAGCTGCAAAATATGTGAAGTAAAATGGATATGAACTGCAAGGAGAAATAGACATATTAGGAATTAAAGGTTGGAGACTCCAGCAGCCGCCTCATGTCGGCTGACAGAACAGTGGCGTCTGCAGCCGCCGCGATGCGGGAGAGGCACGAGCAGGGCGCTCCGCGCCAGGCCAGGGGACCACGCGTTCCGTCCGAGGGCGACCCTCCACGGGGCCGCGGAGCGAGCTGCAGCGGCTTTAGAAGAGCTGGAACCATGCAGACTGTGCTCTCTAACCACAGCGGGATCAGGCTGGAAGTCAGTGGCAGAGGGCTGACAGCAATTCTTAGAAGGGAAACAGCATACTTCTGCGTAGTCCGTAGGTCGACAGGAAGTCTAAACTCAATCACTGATATGCTGAACTAATGAAAGTGAAAATGTAACCTTTGTGGGCACAGCTGAGGCGGTGCCAAGAGGGACCCTTGCTGCACTGAATGCGCATATTAGAAATGGAGGGAAGCCTCAGTAATCCAGGCTTTCACCCCAAGAAACTTGAAAGAGAGCAGCAAAGTAAATGGAAAGGGGGGAGAAGAAAGAAATAACAAAGACAAAGATAAGAGCGAACATCAGTGATGCTGAAGACAAGGGAACAACAGGAAACAAACAACGAAGCAAAACAATCAGTTGTCTCAAAAAATCAGGACAACTGAAAAACTGCCTGCAAAGCTAGGACTGACGAAGGGATGGGGGAGGAGGTGCGCATTGCCAGTGTCCGGGTGGAGCAGGGCGTGTCTGTGATGAAGCCTGCAGGCTCCAGAAGGGTGGCAAGGGGACACTATGAAGGGCTTCACGCAACCTAAGTGAAATGACCAGCATCTTAAAACCACCGGCCACTGCAGTTCACTGAACATGAAGCAGATCGTTTGAATGGCACTGTGACTATTAAAGAAACTGAGCTCACAGTTCTAAAGCTTCCAGAAAAGAAAACTTCAGGTGCATATAGTTTCATTAGAGAATTCCACCAAATGTTTAAAGAAGGAATTGCACAAGGCTGCAGTCTCTTCCAAACCCCAGAGGAGGAAGGAACACTTCCCCATTCATTTTAGGCCAGTATCACCTTCATACTAAGAGCAGACAGAGACAGCATCAAAGAAGGAAAGCCACAGGCCAGTATCTCTCGTGCACATAGACGCAAAAATCTGGAACAAAAGGAGTTCAGCAATGTATGAAATGAAGTACGTGCCACAGCCAAGTAGAGTTTTCTCACGATGCAAGGCTGGTGCAGTATTCGAAAACCAGCCAATGTGCCCCCCACACTCACAGGCTAAGGGAGAAGACTTGCGTGATCACATCAGTTGGTGCAAAAACGCTGATAAAGTTTAATACCCATTTATTTGAAAAACAGGAGTAAAAATAGGAGTAAAGGAAACTTTCCTAACTTGACCAAGAGCACCTACCAAAAGGCCCCTGCAGACAGCAGCATGCTTCCTGGTGAGAGGCTGACTGCCTTTCCTCTGAAGCTGGAAACCGAGGCGGAATGACCACTCTCCCCCACAGGGCTGGAGGTCCTGGCCAGGACAGAGGGCAAGATAAGGAAATGAAAGATACATATCAAGAAGGAAGAAATAAAACTTCCCTATCTGCAGATGACAAGACTGTTTCCACAGAAAATCCCAAGGAATATATTAAAAAGCTATGGAACCGGAAAGTGAATTCAGCAAGGTTACAAGGTACAAGATAAACGTACTAAAGTCAACTGCATTTCAGTGTCCTAGCAGTGGACACTGAAATTAAATATATATTATTTAGAGTCACTCAAAAAATCAAGCAGTTAGATATAAATCTAACAAAAGCACATAGAACTTGTGTGATGAACACTGAAACTCTGATGAAGGATGTCAGAGAAGATCCAGGTAGCACGTGGAGAGACGTACATTCATGAACTGAAATACCCAGCATAGTGAAGATGTCAGTTCTCCTCAAGTCAGCAAGCAGGATTAATGCAGTATTTTTCCAGATATGGGCAATATTATTCTAAAATACACGTGGAAAAGGAGAGAAATGAGAATAGGGAAAATTTTTTGAAAATGAAAAGTAGGGAAAATCAGCTTTATTATTTAAATAATATTATGTAACCACGTGATCAGGACTGCGTTGTGTTTGCAGAGGGCTGGACACAGAGCTCAGTGGACACAGAACAGAGCAACCCCACACTGACATGCCTGGCTCACTTCTGATACACGTACAGAAGCATCTGATGGAGGAAAACAGCTTTTTAAACTGTGGTGCTGGAGCAGTTGGATATCCACAGGCAGAAAGTGACCCTCAGCCAAAATGGACCACAGACTTAAATGTGAAATGCAAAAATACAGAAGTTTTAAGGAAAAATACCCAGAAAATCCTCAGGCTCCAAGACTAGGCAAGAGTTCTTTATTTGACACCAAAACCAGAATCCATCAAAGAGAAATCAACACACTTTACCTCATCAAAGTTAAAAACTTTTGTTCTGTGAGTGACCCTTTAAAGAGGATGAAGAAACACGCTGCACACTGGGGTGGAATGTTTGCTGACCACATTACCTGACAATGAGACGGCATCCTGCGTAAGTAAAGACCTCTCAAAACTTAACAGGTAACAAACATCCAGTTAGAAAGCAGGCGAAAGGCAGGCACAGACGCTTCACTGACGAGGACACACAGCCAGCAGGGAAGCACACGGAGAGAGGGTCAGCATCGCTAGCCACTTGGGAAATGCAAATTACAACCACAGTGAGAGGTCGCGACACACCTATCCAAACGGTGACAAAGCAGGTGACGACACTGCAGCCGCTGGCGGGGACGGCAGGACCCGGCCGGCTCCGCAGCGCTGATGGCCGCCCGCCGCAGTGTGGCCGCCCTGGAGAGGCACGTGGCCACTCATCATGTCAACCCGTAGCTGCAGGGACTCCAGCTGCGCAGTTACACTCTTGGCCATCTACTCAGGGAAATGAAAGCTTACGTTCGTACAGAAACCTGTGTGTGAGTGTCCAAATCCACTGATGTATGATGGCCCCAAGCGGGGAGCGGCCCAGACATTCCTCCAAGAGTGAACGGCCAGACAAACTGCGATTCTTGGCAGCACGGAGCACTACTCAGCGATGAACAAAGGAGGCATCGGTGCGGCGGCAACGTGGATGAATCTCAGGGGGCCCGTGCTGAGTGAAAAAGTCAGCCCCAAGGGGTTACCTGCTGGTGGTTTCATTTATGTCACATTCCTTCTGAGAACAGTCAACAAAATTATTAAAAATAAAAGCAGTGACATTTTCTAGAGATTGACTCCTACTCTAGAGACACTGCGTGTAGGGCGATATGACCCCGGCGTGGAGGACCAGCGGGAGAGGGCGGAGGGTCAAGACATAGACCCGTAACTGTGGGAGCTAATGTAGCCCAAAGGTGACATTTCAGCCTTGGGGGGAGAACTGCTGATTTAATAAAATATTGGCATAACTTGCTTTCCATCTGGAAGAAAACTAAAATCGTACCTTACCCCTCATCACATGTAAAACTAAATCCCAAAGACGTTACAAATTGAAGTATGAAATGAAAGGTGGTACAAATTTTAGAAGAAAAGTTAGGAAGAGGAGGGGAAAGCAGCATCTCTGCAAGCAAGCCTCAGAGGGAGAAACGCGCGACCACATGAAAACGGCGTGTTTCCAGCCTGGCCCAGCGTGCCGTACGGCGTCCAGCCAGAAGCCAAAGATTGAAAGCGTGCTTGGAGCACATGGGACAGGAGACGATGAGTGTCCCTGATGGTAAAAGAATTGCCTTTTCCCCTTTTACCTCGTGAACACCATCAACGTATGTTCGTATTCTTTTCACTCGTTTTCTTCTTTTTCCCACCAAGTTTATGACTGAGACAAGTGTGTTTCTGTAAGTTGCATCTCCCTGATGACCAGTGAGACTGATTCCGTTTACTAGCTGTTTGGAACGTCCCCTCCATGAAGTGCTAATTTGTCCATTTTTCTACCATGCTGTGTTTTTCTCTTTTAACCCGTGAGTAGCATTAATAGTATTAACATTAATGTGTATAAACACCGAGGTTGAACTATTACAGCCTTGGAAGCCTCCCAGTCTGGCAGTGTCTGCAATGATTTAAAGGTTCACATGTAATTTAATACCAGCCCGCTTGGGGGAAATTTTCCCTTTAGAAATAAGTATGCCAGTTTGGAAAATGAACATCACAGTATCGTTCGTAGTGACCCAATCAGAAACGTCCTGCATGTTCACTCAGAGCAGCCTGGCTGGATAAATCGTGGTGCGTCCCTAACAGGCAGCTGCTGAAAAAAAATGTCGTGTCTCTACTAGGTGACCCGTGAGGGTTTCCTTAGGAGATGTAGGTGAGGAAATATTACACAGTCCAGAGTTTCTGCCGGAGCTCACCCCAGAGCCCAATGTATCTATTTGAACGTTCACATGTGGCTTGCGAGCGTGGAAGTAAGTCTGGGCTACGTGACAAAACGTTACCGCTGATTCCTGGGTTGTGGGGAGGTGAAGCGTAGGGCGCGGGAGGAAGGGGACGGAGAAGTGTGCAGACAGAGGGCTGGCGAGAACGGGAAAGGTATGTAGACGTCTTAAAGGCATGTGTAATATGAACCCATTTGTGTAAAATTTTATATGTATGGATATGTCTGTGCCTAAAAGCATGTATGAAATCATCATCACATGCACATTGATAATGACTGTCAGGGTGGTGGAGCTTAAGCAGTGTTGTTTTTTTGCTTTCTTTCTGTAATTTTCTGAATTGTTGGACAGTCTAGTAATAAGAATGCCTTGCTTACAGGTACAGAGAAAGCAGTGAGGCTACATTTTAACTTGGGGGGAAACCAAAAATGTCTCCATAGGCATTTCTGAGGCGTTTACCTGCGAGAACCCAGGGGAGGGCCCTCTGCCCTGGGGACAGATGGGAACGCCGGGGCTCTCAGAGGGGAGAGGATGGGGGTGTGCTTCTGCTCTGGAGGAGAGGCGGGTGACTGGCCCGACCTTGCGGTGGTTTCTGACACTGGGAGAGTTCCTGTAATGACGCCGCCGCGTGAGGGACACGGGGCCCCACTCGAACCCAGCCCTGGGGAAGACAGATGCGGGGCTGGGGCCTGGAGGGAGGCAGCTGCTGATGGGCTTGGGAGCCAGAGGTGGTGGTGCTGAGATAACATCCTCGTGGGGCTGGTAAGAGGTGGTTAGATTCTGGAAATCTCTGGGGTAGAGCAAACAGAATCTGCTGGCATCAAGGATGGCGTCAAGAGTTCTGGCCTGAGCGCGCAGAACGGAGCGCGCAGAACGGAGCGCGCAGAACGGAGCGCGCAGAACGGAGCGCGCAGAAGGACGGGGCTGCGCTGACCGGGCCGGCCGGCCGGGGAGAGGCGGCTGAGGCGGGGCGAAACAAGAGGCCGATTCAGACGCGTCATCCGTGAGGGGAGCACCGGACCTGTGTGCGGCACGCTCTTCGCTCGCACCTCCAGAATCTCTCACGTTTGCTCTGTGACCTGGGAGGCTGCCCGCGACAGGGCTGCCTAGTGTCTGGTTAGGCCCCTGGGACACAGGCGAGATGGGAGGCCTGCGAAGGGAGCTTGGGAAGTTGCCCCCAGCTGTCTCCCGGCCGTGGTGTGGTCGGGGGGCCGTGCTCCCCCTCCTCGTGTGGCCCCACACCCGGAGCTGAGGTCCTTCCCTCTTTGCAGAGGGTGTCAGCACGTGCCACAGGCTGCGTGACTTCAACGACAGAAATGTATTTCTTATCCTTCTGGAAGCTAGAAGTTCGGGATCCAAGCATCAGCAGGGTTGGTTCCTTCTGACGGCAGTGAGGGGAGGAAACGTCTGCCCCGGGCCCCCACCTCGGCTCGCAGACGGACTTCTCCCTGTTTCTTCATGCCCTTTTCCCTCCAACCACGCCTAGCATCCATTTACAGGGACGCTGGCGTGTTGGATCACCTTAGTGACCTCACTTTACTTAGCCACTCCCATAAAGACCCTGTCTCCAAATGTGGTCACATTCTGAAATACTGATGGCTAGAAGTTCAACATGTATTTTTTTTTTTTTTTATTGGAGTGTAGTCGGCTTACAATGTTGTGTTAGCTGCTGGTGTGCAGCACAGGGACTCAGTTACACGTATATACATTCCATTTCATATACTTTTTTGTAATAGTCTGTTACAAGGTGTCAAATATGTTCCCTGTGCTGTGCTGTGGGACCTTGTTGTGTATGTATTTTATATACAGTAGTTAGTATCTGCAAATCCCAAATTCCCAATTTATCCCTCCACCCTTCCCTTCCCCTCCAATAGCCATAAGTTTGTTTTCTACATCTGTGACTGTTTCTGTTTTGTAAATAAGTTCATTTGTGTCATTTTTTAGATTCCACATGTAAGTAATATCATATGGTATTTTCCTTTCTCTTTCTGGCTTACCTCACTTCGCATGATAATCTCCGGGTCCATCCACGTTGCTGCAAACAGCATTACTTCATTCTTTTTTTACGGCTGAGTAGCATTCCATTGTATATATACCACAATTTCTTTATCCAGTCATCTGTCATTGGACATTTAGGTTGCTTCCGTCAACATGCATTTTTTGAGGGGAGACACGTTCAGCTTGCAACACTCTTCAAATCTAGACGTGAGAATGGCTCCTTGCTCTTGCTGGTTCCCTAAGGGTTCCATCATCTCTTGTTGGAACACTTTCCACTCCTCTGTAAAGAGTCCCTTCGTCAAACGCTCTTCAGGGCTCCCTTTTGTGTGCTGCCTGCTACCTGCAAGAACTGTGACTGGTGTAACATCCAAGTGGAAACACTGAGGTAGACTCTGAGATATTTGAGACTGGAATTCATTGGAGGGACCTAAGATGACTCCAAGGTTTTGCACCTGTTCAGCTGGTCAGTCACTGGTACCATTTTGCAGGCTCTGTAGTGGAGGAAAAGGGAGGTGGCACTCTACAGTTGTTTTTGTAGCCTGGGAGGGAACAACTTTTAGGAGGCTAGGAAATTGAATGGTGAAAAGATAATGGAGATGCAGCAAGTATGGATACACTTTAAATACGTCTGTATGAACTAGAAGGACTTTCAACAGAAGTTGCATTATGGCCAAGCAAGTTATTCTCCAGGACAACTGTGTGTGTTTAGTGGGGGGAAGGGAGAGACAGAGGGTATATGAACGGGACAGAGCGGTGACTCTGGAGTTAGGCATGTAACTGTCATAGAGCAAAACAGTACACAGCACAGAGGAGAGGAACTGGCTTTTGAGGGGAGAACTCTCCCTCTGTTGATGAGTGAAGGTTTGTAAGGCAGGAGAGCCAAGAGGGATCAGAGGGGACTTTGTTTCTTAGTATCTTTTATTTCACCGTATTTCAGCTCCGAGTTGAAATCACAGTTGCAAAGAAAAAGTGCTTTTACATTTATGATTGGTTGGTTTCTTCTATTAATTTCCAGGAAATTCTAAATCACCGATGTTTTACTTTTATGTGCAGAATCTGCACAGCGTCACTGCGCATCCATCATGCAAGATGAGTTACCGGTGAATCTCCACGCACAAACATTAGCACCGTTACTCTTTATGTCACAATAAATGTTGAAAATATCCCCCAGTTGCTTGTAGATGTCATTTACAGTTCTTATCTTATTTGTTAAGGTACACACAAATTTGTGGCTGTTTTAAATATAGACGAACAGGGACGTTTGGTTTACCCTATATAATAATTTGGTAAAGTCATTGAGAAAAAGATTTTCAAGTTAAAGAGAAGTGCCCTTTAATTTAGTTTCCACAATGGAACTGTTAGGAAATATTATGTTAGTAATTCAAAAGCAGTAATATATGATGAAAATGATGCGCTAAATATGCCTGGCTTTGATATTTATTATTTTTTATTGACGTATAGTCAGTTTACAATGTTGTGTTCATTTCTGGTGTACAGCATAGTGATTCAGTCATACATATATATATTCCTTTTCATATTTTTTTCACTATAGGCTGTTATAAGATATTGAGAATAGTTCCCTGTGCAATACTGTAGGACCTTGTTGTTTATCTATTTTATATACAGTAGTTAGTATCTGTAAATCCTAAATTCCCAGTTTATCCCTCCACCTCTCTGTTCCCCTCTGGGGAACCATAAATTTGTTTTCTGTGTCTGTGAGTCTGTTTTTGTTTTGTAAATAAGTTCATTTGTGTGAATTTTTAGATTCCACATGTAAGTGATATCATACAGTATTTTGCTTTCCCTATCTGGCTTATTTCACTTTGCATGGTGGTCTCCAGGTCCATTCTCGTTGCTGCAAGTGGCATTATTTTATTCTTTTTCATGGCTGAGTAGTATTCCATTGTATAAATATACCACAGTTTCTTTATCCAGTCATCTGTTGATGGACATTTAGGTTGCTTCCATGTCTTGGCTATTGTAAATAGTGCTGCTGTAAACATTGGGGTGCATGTGTCTTTTCAAATTAGTTTCCTCTGAATATATATACCTGGCTTTAAATACATTTTCATCCTGGAAGGAGACTTGGAGACCCTCTGGCCTAATTCACCTCATTTTACAGATGAAAACACTGAGGCCCAGAGAGTGGAATGGTCTACCTGGAGTCCCACAGCCAGTTGGTACACCAGAACCCGGGACTCCTGTTCCATGGGCAGGCCTTGTGTTCCCTCCTGGATTACTTCCCTCTGAAGTCAAAACAACCATGTTTTAAGAGCACTTGATTATATTCTAGATTTGGCCTGCCAGACAATTTTTTGATCAATAAGATAACTTCAAAATGAGTGAAGCCCATTTGGAGAAGTGTAGCCCTGATGCCCGGAACTCACGACTGGCTCTGTGAGCGATGCATCTGGAGGGAAGGCTGGCGTCACGCTCTCAGCCCCGTGGCCGCATGGAGGCTCAGCAGAACCATCTTGGAGATGCAGGAGGACAGGGCTTGCTCAGAAGAGAGGGACACCTGTCTTCTGAAACTCTTACCACCGAGAACGCTCGGTGATGGTTTTTGGCTTTTGTTACTGAAGATTCTTTTTCCTGATGGTGCAGAGAGAGGGAGAGAGGTCTCTCTCTCAGAGCCCGGAGGGCATCACTCGCTGAGTTAACACTAAAAAGACTGTTGCCATCTTTAGCCACTTCTCCACACAGCCTTCTCTATCACCACGTTATTTCTGGAGCCACTGTTCTCTTGTTTGTTTGTTTGCTAATAGTTTCTTTTTTTTTAACCGAAAGAGAGGAAAAGAGGCAAACGTCACCTCCTGCGGCCAGACCTCGGTGCTCCGGGACAGGCTGGAGTCCTCGTTCAAGCTGGGTGTGGCTGCCACGTGCACCCGTGACTCTCTCCTCGTCCGTGACCCATCTGGTCAGCAAATGAAGAGAAAGTACTTCCCAGGAGTGGTAGGTGAGCAGAGCCGTGGCCTCTGGCTGAGACCAAACAGGCTCAGTTGCTGGACTAAGAAGAGATTATTTATTCATTCAGCCACCAAATATTTATTGAAAACCTCCTCTGCCAAGGACTAGGCGGGGCACGGGGGGCGGGGGTCGCAGGGGCCCGTCCGTTTGGCCAGCCTGGGCCAGGGAGTGAAGGTCTGTGCAGGAGTCATGGTCATGTGTGTGCTCACCTATCGTTCGCAGACGGCGCGGCGTGGATCAGATGCCACGGCAGGCTTTGAATAACACTCTTTCAGCACTCCTAGGTCAAGGTCGTACTTGCCAGGACCTCACTTTCAGGGAATCAGAAAAATACCAAAAGGGGTTTATTTCACATAGACTCCTCATCTCCGGTCCGCGCCCAGGGCTTCCTTTGATGACCGCGTTTCCCCCCCTGTGAACATTACGCCAGTATTCACTCTTGTAAAATTGTGGAACAGGCAGTTTACAGCGTTGTGCCAGCTCCTGGTGTGCAGCACCGTGTTCCAGCACAGGACAAACTGCTTTACACACTGCATCGCAAAACAGGCGTGACGTCCACTTTATCAGTGAGGAAACAGAGAAATCGAGCCATTTGGGGGTATCGCAGGCTTTCTGGGGGCAGACTCGGGGCCCTGGCTCCAGAGCACACTCTCTTCCACCTGCACCAGGCCCGCCCGGGGCCCGGGACGCAGCCCCGGGGCCCCCCTGGGGAAGCTGCGCGGTGGGGCAGTGGGGGCAGGAAGGCCTACGCGGTCCTGCAGCCGTCTGCTGCCCCGTGACGAGCAGGGGAACCAGTGTCAAGCCGGGCTTTGTGCCTTTTTATTTTAAAACCTCTTTAAATTGCTAACTTGGCGGTAGGCATGGTTTAAGGTCCCAATTAATAATAGGACAGGGAGAAGAATAATAAAATACTAATAGCCTCCATTGATCTGTCTCTTTCCAGGCACCAGGAATGGTTCAGTACTTTACATGGAGGAATCCAGCTAATTCTCACAGTGGTCCTCTGAGGCAGGGCTTTTTGTTACCCTGATAGGTAAGACAGTGGAGGTGCAGGGCTAGGTCACTTGCCCAAGGCCACATGGCGAGGAAGTGATAAGAACCAGGATTCACCTGGGCAGCCGGACTTCAGAGTTCCTAACCCACACGGCGTCAACTCTTCATCAAGAAGCTGGCGGAGCGGCAGAGCGAGCCCGGCAAACAGACGCGCGCAGCGCGAGGCAGGCGGAGGGCCCCGCGGAGTGCAGAGGGAAGCCTCCCCACGGAGAAGCCGGGACTCGCCCGGCGAAGAGTGCAGGGGACGGACCAGTAGGCGGGAGGCGGGAGAGCGTGCTGCATTTCAGCGGCCCCCAGCGGTCCCTCGCGGCTGGGGCCCGCGGGGGAAGGAGGCGGGGGGGGGGGGGGGGGGGGGGCAGCGGCCAACGTTAAAGGCGCCGCGATCGATCCTGCATCAAGGAAGGTGGCCCTCCGCCGAGAAGCACTGTAAGGGGTAGGCAGGGAAGTGACAGCGCCGGGTCTGCGTGGGGAGTTGCGTGGAGGGGGACGCACCGCGGGCGCTGCGATGATGACGAAGTCGAGCACACCATCCAAGTGGGTGAAGGAGAACGCTTGAACCAAAACATGTCCCCAGTGGCGGAGAGAAGGAGGTGGGACTGGGGACCGACGACAAGCAAGGTGAGGGACGGGGGGGGGGGGCCCAGGTGGGCTTCTGCCTTCTGCAGAATTGGTGGGTGCCGATGCCTTTCACTGCGCAGGGACCAGAGGGGGCGGGACCGCCAGCGCGGAGACGCTGAGCGCTCTTCTGAGGGTGCTGGGCCCTCAATGGGTATTTGCTGACCTGCCCCCAGTGACAGCCCCGTGGTAGAGGCACCGTGCTAGCCGATCACAGACGAAGAAACGCAGGCACAGAGGGGCTACGTAACTGACCTGCCCGCGGCTGCCACGTGGGAGAGCCTGGGTTTGGCACCAGGCTCCGTGCCGTCACCCCTGCACCATGCTGGGAGTAAGAGCAAGCTAAACTTCGGCCATCTCAAATTTGAGATGCCTGCAGAGCTATCAGATGACAATTTCCAGCAGGAAGCTGGGCACATGGGCCTGGAGCTCGGGGTGAAGGTCCAAATCCTTCTGCCAGCTCCAACGAGACACCGCGCCCGGAGATCACCTGCAGTCGGGCAGCCAGGAGCAGGCACTCCCTGCATGGTCGTTTTTTGAGCTTATGTCTTCAATATCCCAAACATATTGGAAACATGGACTTTATAAGTAGGTTATTAACTATGTGCTTAATGGTGTGGGGCTGAGCACGGCTCGAAACCACCGGGCATCAATTTGAGGGAGAGAGTGTGCTTGTCAAAATGACTCATCACCTTAGATTCTTTCTGGAATAAGGTGGTGGAATAATTAAACAGACAAAATGCAGCTAGGACTCTCACTTGTCACATGATTCTGGATAGAGTGGAGAGACCAGCCCTGCTATGGAAAAAGGCAGAATTAGAGGGGAGCGCTGGCCTCGAGGCGCAGGGAGTAACCAAATTAAATGGGCTGCTTGCAGGCACAGGTCTACTGTGGGCTAATTTGTTTCCTGCAAAAAGGGAAAAAAAAACCTCTCAACTCATTTTTGTCTTCTTAAATTTTAAACAGGCACTGCGTAATTGCACTTCCCTTGTCTTAAGATTGTTGCTGAAGCAAAGGGTTGTGGGAGAGAGGGAGAGAGAGAGGGAGAGAGGGACATGGGGAGAAGGGGAAGTGTCCGGGGCTCCACCTCCATCTCACTGCTTATCAGGGATGCTAATAGCATCCCACCTGCCAGTGCAGCCAGGAGATGGGTATGTTTCATGTGAGCGTCCTCTTTGAAATATCAGTGCTTGCTCTTTTTCTGAGGAAAATTTCAACTTCGGTTTTCTTTCATCTCTGACTCTGCATGAGAAGCTATAGTTTAACGGCACTTAGTGGACCCATTGATTAAACACTGACCTCATTTGCTGGCTCAGCCCAGACAAGATACAGAGAAAGCGTGAAGCCTGTTTTGCCAGGCTCTACACCCACGTGTTGTTCCCCATCCCTGCAGGACATTTTTTCGTCCATCACGTGTTGGCAGAAGGCTTACCATGTGCCAGGCACTGCACTAGGAGCTGGGGACAACAGAGAAGGGCGCTCACAATCCACTGAGGAGGGATGGTCCACTGGCTGTCACGGTGCGGTGTGGTAAATACTGCAGGGGACACACGTAGGCATGCCATGGATGGACATAAGATGACTTTGTGTCAGGGGTCAGGGGCAGCTTCCTACAGGCAGGGTGCATAACTGAGCAGAGACCTGAAGGCTAATCAAGGGTGAGTTGGGTTGAGGGGTCAAAGGGAAAGATGCAGGGCTCCAGGCTGTGGGAACAGCATGTGCAAAGGTCCTGAGGCTGGAAAGAGGAGGCACAAGGGGGCAGATGTAGTTTAACTACATCTAGAGGTGTGACTAGAGGTGTGAGCATGGGGCAAAGAAGGAGGGGGCAGGGGTAGGAGAGGAGAGGCTGGAGAGAGGTCAGCAGAAGAGTTTTGAACAGCAAGCCCTATTATAAGCCTAAGGCGTTTGGCATTTACTGTGATTATAGTGTGAGCCGTCAAAATGCTCTGAATGAGAGAATGACGTGCGGAGATCTACAGTGTGTAATCCTGTGAGGTGTGGATGAGGCTTAGAGGATGCAGGGATGGAGGGGAGCCACTGGGATGCTGCTTAGCAATACAGATTCGAGAAAATGCTAGTCTGAACTGATAGAGCAGCTTGGTGATGGACTGGTTTAGGGGGGAGTTAGAATGAGGGTGAAACAGGTTTGAGGCTGGAGCTGTGATGCAGTGAGGCTGTAGAGACAGCTCGCTGGGAGGGAGCCTGCGGGCCACTCTTCCTTTGTTCGCTGCTTCTGGAGCTCACATCTCTTGGAAAAACACTCTGCAATCTATTTATATTTCCCATTCCCTCACTCCATGCACCCATTAATTCATTCAGCAAATTCATTATATATAATCCATGCCCTTGAGGGAATGGAAGATAGCTCGATGATAGAAAGCCGTACCAGGTCACATCGGCACGTTGGGCAAGGGTGGGGGCAGTTTAAAGGGTCTGCACGCTCAGAACCTGCTTTGGCGTCTTCTCTCATCAGAAGGAAGAAACACCTACTTGAGGGCCCACTGGGAGTCACCCACGTGTGACGGGAGCACAGCCAACACGGTGCTGGCCTCTCTCACGGGTTCTGCACACACACTCCCACTTGCTTCCTTTGCCCTTGACACAGCGTCCTTTAGAAACATCCAACTTCGCATTTCTAGAAACACCTTGAGCATTCTCCTTCTGCACTCCCTGTCTTGGTGCAGGGTGTCACCACCCACTATTCATTCGAGCTAAGAACGTCAAAGGCCACTATGATTTTCCCTCCCCCCTCTTCGCACATGCTCCTCCCCAGCCCCGTGGGTCAGGAGGACTCGTCAAGTCAACGTCCAAGACGTGCCGCGTCCCTGTTGCCTGGTTCAGGCTGGCGTCGATTCTGCCGTGACGAATCTGCAGTCTCATGGCGACCTCTCGGAGGCCGCGCCATGTTTCACGTCCTCATCAGAGCATGAGCATGTCGGACTGTGTCACGACTTGAGGACTTCTGAGGACTCTCCATACCCAAAGAATGAGATCGGAACTCCTCAGCAAGGTCCTTCCCAGTCAGGTCCAAGTTACGTGTCCAGTCTCTCCCCAGCTCCGCCAGGGCAGAAATTAGACCTTGTTCCTGTCTGTAACCGAATGTCTGGTGTAGCACGTGGCCTACAGTATTTGCTCAACACACGTTTGCCGAAAGATCAGGGCTGTGTAGGCGACACGACTGTCAGACGGACTGCGGCTGTGCCTCCCGTGCCACCAGCCTCGTCCCCGTCCCCATCCAGAGCTGCGGCGAGCGTCCAGGTGCTGAGCTCCGACTGCTGGTGATGGATGATGCGCAGAACAGGGGAGAATGCAGCTCACTTTCGGAGAGAAGGCTGCTCTCACATCCTGGGCAGTTCTAGACAAAGCTTGAAAACAAGAATGAGTGTATGAAAGAGATTTGTTTTCAGTGTGCAAAGACGGGAGACTCTGTCATTGCTTTGCTGGTAACGGTCTCTAATGGAGCTTTGTTAATTGACAATGAGGCCAGAAAAGGAAACTGATACGGCCCCGGGCTGTCCTCCACTCAGTGGGATCCTTCAGAGCCTCTCAGAGAAGCACAGAGAGGATGGTGGTGACAGAATTTTGAAGGCTGAAGAACACTTGTACTTGAAAGAGGACAGATTGTATCTATTGTCTTTGTGTGCGTGCACACCTGTGTAAATGTATATATTGTCTTTGTGTGCATGTACACCTGTGTAAATGGAGGCAGGATCAGTGAGAGAAGCACCAAATTTTAGTATATTTTTATCCAATTATAAAAGAGATAGGTGTTTATTTTATACATCTCAGAAAATATATTTAAACAAGAAAAACTCAATAGTAATTACATCAGGAATAATAGCTGTTAATATACTGGGTTATTAACTTGCATCTGTTTGTACGTTTGTATAAACAGTATAACGTCCTGTTAAAAACCACAGCCTTGGTCATCAGGTAGACGTGGTTGCAGTCCCAGCTTGGCGGCTTCCTGCCTTCATGGTGTTGGAAGGTTTTCAAATGCGTAGGATTCAATTTCCTTTCCCACAGAACAGGGTAACGATATGTGGCCTATCGGTCTGTTTGAGGCTGAGGTGGAACAACACGTGTGAAGCACTTACTATGGCACATGGTAAATGCCCAGTAAGTACTGGGAGGCGTGGTTTTAAAACAAGATGGAGATTTTTAACGAAATAGATTTCACGCTGTGTGTATGTGTATAGTGTCATATCACACTTCTTCTTTCTAATACTTCCTAATTCTCTCAGAATATCCTGTCATCTGACTGCCGGGCCCTTCACTTACTGTCCTGCCGTGGCTGGGGACCTAGCTCGTCTTCAGCTTCAAACTATTACAAATGACGCTGCGGTGACCATTGTCTAGCTTGGTCTCTGCCGTGTGCGTGATGATTTTCTCAGGACGAATTTCTAGAAGTTGGATTACTGGGTCAAAGGGCATGAATATTTGCAGATTCTCGACACCGAGAGCCAAACTGTCCCCGAAGATGCGCTGAACCAGGACATCCTCCCCCAGGTCTAGTGTGAGCAGTTTCATTCCTCACACTCACAGATGGACACACATGCACACGCACACGCACACACACACTTCAATCTTGCCAATTTAGTGCCCCCCCAACATACAGGTGTTACAGTGTCATTTGAAGTCATTTCATATTAACACCGGTGATTACATGGATGAGAAGTGATACTCATAAAGAACTTGTGTTGCCCTGAGGACAGACTCAAACGGGCAGCGTCGTTCTCATGAAGACTATAAGAGGTGTCCGTGAAATGACTGTTTTCCGTGCTGTGTGTGGTAGAGTCTGGGCTTCAATTAAAACGGAAGGGACTTCCCTTGAACTGAAGGACCGTGTAGCAACGTTCAAAATGGAGAGACGGGGAAGGCTCCGGGGGGATGGTGGGCCCCGGAAGCTCTTCAGACCGGCATGGGGGCCTCTTCTCCTCGGGAGCTGAAGACCCAGGGCCCTGAAGGGAAGAGGCGCCCCGCCTGGTCTCTGGGCTCCTCCCGTCTGTGATTCTGGTTATTTTAGTGGGTGCTGATTTGGTGATATTTTTGGAACTAGAAAGAGATGGTTTGGTTCTGGTGCCTGTATCGGGTAACATTTTTGAACAGAGGAATTAAGCTCCATTTAGAACCATCTCTCCCTGTACAAGTTCAGACGCATGCGAAGCAGTCCTGCCATCAGCCCTGCTGTTTGAAGTAGGTTAATAATGAACAATAATGACCACAGTCTTTTAAAAAGAAAACTTTCTGCATGTGTTCTTTTCGTGCTTGGGCAGTGTTTTATGGAAAGCGGTATTTACTGTTGAAAAGTATGCTTAATGGCAGAGTCCACAATGAAGAAATAAAAAAGTGCAAAAATGCAGGGGTTTTTGTTACTGACCAGTCCAGCCCAGCTCTGCCCCCCGGATTCTTTCACACAAAGAACGCATTGTTACTGGAGCCATTACAGGGCTCCTCTGCTTTGCCGGGCTCTGCGGGGCTCGGGGGAAATGGCTATAGATTGCAGCGGAAAGGTCCATCAGGCAGGTCACATGTGACCCCGCTGTTCCCAGGAAAGAATGCACGGGAACACTTCAGCTGAATAGACAGATTTTCCAAATGTTTTAAATCAGTTTTGAGACAAAAAGGGGAAGATGCGGAGAAATGGATTTGGACGATACACGTTCGACCACGCAGTGCCCATTTCTCTGGAGTGTGGACATTAGGGGCTTTCATGTGGATGGAGGACCTGAAGGGGAAAAACCCCCAGCCCACCACAACAATTAAGCAGCGATTGAAGGAAAGCAAGGCAAGAAAAGATGGCCCTGGGTTGGTACAATAGCTCAGGGGCTTTTCGTTTTGGGGCGTAAAGACAGAACAGAGAACGCCGTTTTCTTTTTAAAGCTTCTTTGGAAATGGTAACTGCGTCCTGCTCTTGTAGAT